>NC_084502.1:44888791-44906291 GCF_024500385.1 Phyllopteryx taeniolatus | reverse complement strand
ATGTTGCATTCTTCATTTGAAATGCTTTTTCAGGCCTTTACTGCAGCCTCTTTCAGTTCTTGTTTGTTTCTGGGGGTTTTTCCCTTTAGTCTCCTCTTCAGGAGGTGAAATGCATGCTCTATTGCGTTAAGGTCTGGTGATTGACTTGACCAGTATAAGACCTTCCACTTTTTCCCCTTGATTAACTCCTTTGTTGTGTTGGCAGTGTTTTGGGTCATTGTCTTGCTGCATGAGGAAGCTTCTCCCAATTAGTTGGGATGCATTATTCTGTAAATTGCCAGATAAAATGGTTTTGTAGACTTCAGAATTCATTCTGCTGCTACCATGATGAGTTACATCATCAATAAAGACTAGTGCACCCGTTCCAGAAGCAGCCATGCAAGCCCAAGCCATGACATTACCTCCACCATGCTTCACAGATGAGCTTGTGTGTTTTGGATAATAAGCAGATCCTTTCTTTCTCCATACTTTGGCCTTTCCATCATTTTGTAGAGGTTAATCTTGGTCTCAGCAGTCCATAAAACTTTGTTCCAAAACTTTTGTGGCTCATCTCTGTACTTCTTTTCAAAATCCAATCTGGCCTTCTGATTCTTTTTGCTAAAGAGTGGTTTGAATCTTGTGGTATGGCCTGTGTATTTCTTCTCTCAAAGTCTTCTTCGAACAGTGGATTGTGATACCTTCACCCCTGCCCTGTGGAAGTTGGCACACCATTTTGTCTGGTAACTTGAAGAAAAATGCATCCAAACTAATATACACAGTGCCGTGAAGCATTGGCCCCCTTCTCAATTTTTTATATTTTTGCATAATTTCCCCACTTTAATGTTTAAGATCATATAACACGTGTAAATACCAGACAAATATAACCCAAGTGAACCTTAAATGCTGTTTTTAAATGGTGATTTCATTTATTTAGGAAAAAAACACTATGATAGTTATCTGGCCCTGTGTGGAAAAAATAATGGCCCCCAAAACTTAATAACAGGTTAGGCCATCCTCAGCAGCAACAAATGAAATCAAGCGTCTTCTATAACTGGCAATGAGACTTTCACAACTCTGTGGAGATATGTTGGCCCACTCTTGTCTTACAGAATTGTTGGAATTCAGTGTCGCGTATCTTGGTTTTGGATGAAAGCGTAATTAATTTGGAAAAGGAATACGCTATAGTAAACGCGTGCATTTACTTCCGGTATGATTTGACGTAATACGAAGGTTGCAATCAAACTGTCTTTGTCTCATATAGGGCACGACATCTCTCTTTATATTTGTACATTTTGGGAAAAGTGACGACAAAAAAACTATCAATCTCTCTCATGTAGAAAGCTCGCTACATTAATAGAAATATAAGTTCTCTATTTCAGCGCTTTCCCCTTGATTTCCCCTCCTTGAGCTGTCACCTTATCGTGCTGGAGGGGTTTGTGTGTCCCAATGATTCTAGGAGCTAAGTTGTCTGGGGCTTTATGTCCCTGGCAGGGTCACCCATGACAAACAGGTCCTAGGTGAGGGACCAGACAAAGCACGGCTCAAAGACCCCTTATGATGATGACAAACTATGGACTCAGTTTTCCCTTGTTTGGACTCTGGTCACCGGGAACCCCCTCTGGAGCCAGGCCTGGAGGTGGGGCTTGAAGTCGAGCGCCTGGTGACCGGGCCTGCACCCATGGGGCCCGGCCGGGCACAGCCTGAAAAGGTAACATGGGTCCCACTTCCCATGGGCTCACCACCTGTGGGAGGGGCCATAGGGGTCGGGTGCAGTGCGAGCTGGGCGGTGGCCGAAGGCAGGGACCTTGGCGATCCAATCCCCGGCGACAGAAACTGGCTCCAGGGACGTGGAAAGTCACCTCTCTGGCAGGGAAGGAGCCAGAGCTGGTGTGTGAGGTCGATAAGTTCCGACTAGATATTGTCGGACTCTCCTCCACACACAGCTTGGGCTCTGGTACCAGGCCTCTTGAGAGGGGTTGGACTCTCTTCCACTCTGGAGTTACCCACGGTGAGAGGCGGCGAGCAGGTGTGGGTATACTTATTGCCCCCTGGCTCGTGGTACATTGGGGTTCACCCCGGTGGACGAGAGAGTAGGCTCCCTCCGCCTTCGGGTGACTGTTGTTTGTATTACTTGTAACGTATTGTGAGGGTCTGCTGGGAACATCTTGCAGAATCCCCTGTCAGAAGGAGTTTCAACTCCTACCTTCGACAGAACTTTGCTCATGTTCCGGGGGAGGCGGAGGACATCGAGTCCGAGTGGACCATGTTCCGCGCCTCCATTGCTGAGGCGGCCGACCGGAGCTGTGGCCTGTCGTGGCGGCAATCCCCGAACCCGGTGGTGGACACCAACGGTGAGGGATGCCGTCAAGCTGAAGAAGGTGTCTTATCAGGCCTTTTTGGCCTGTGGGACTCCTGAGGCAGCTGACGGGTCCCGGCTGGCCAAGCGGAATGCAGCTTTGGTGGTCGCTGAAGCAAAACCTCTGGTATGGGAGGAGTTCAGTGAGGCCATGGAAAAAAGACCTCCGGACAGCTTTGAGGAAATTCTGGTCCACCATCCGGTGTATCAGGAGGGGGAAGCAGTGCACCATCAACACTGTGTATAGTGGTGATGGGGCGCTGCGGACCTCGACTCGGGACGTTGTGAGTAGGTCGGGAGAATACTTCGAAGACCTCCTCAATTCCACTGACATGCCTTCCCATGAGGTAGCAGAGTCAGTGTTCTCTGAGGCGGGCTCTCCTATCGCTGGGGTTGAGGTCACCGAGGTGGTTAAAAAGCTCCTTGGTGCCAAGGCCCCAGGGGTGGGTGAGATTCGCCCGGAGTTCCGAAAGGCTCTTATGTTGTGGGGCTGGTTGACATGCCTCTGCAACATTGGGGACAGTGCCTCTGGATTGGCAGACTGGGGTGGGGTCCCCCTTTTTAAGAGGGGGAGCGGAGGATGTATTCCAACTACAGGGGGTTCACACTCCTCAGCCTCCCTGGTAAGGTCTTTCAGGGGTGCAGATCCAGGAGGAGCAGTGTGGTTTTCGTCCTGGCCGTGGAACAGTGGACCAGCTCTACACCCTCGGCACGATCCTCGAGGTTGCATGGGAGTTCGTTCAGTCTACATGTGTTTTGTGGACTTGGAGAATGTGTTCGACCGTGTCCCTCGGGGAGCCCTGTTGGGGGTGCTTTGGGAGTATGGGGTACCGAACCCCTTGTTACGGGCTGTTCGGTTCCTGTACGACCGGTGTCAGAGTTTGGTCTGCATATCCGGCAGTAAGTCGGACTCGTTCCCGGGGAGAGTTGGAGTCCGCCAAGGCTGCCCTTTGTCACCGATTCTGTTCATAACTCTTATGGACAAAATTTAAAGGCGCAGCCGAGGCGTAGAGGGGGTCCGGTTTGGTGGCCTCAGTAAAGCATCTCTGCTTTTTGCAGATTATCTGGTTCTGTTGGCTTCATCAAGCCGTGATCGCTAACACTCACTGGAGCAGTTCGCAGCAGTGTGAAGCGGCTGGGATGAGAATCAGCACCTCCTTATCTGAGATCATGGTTCTCAGTTGGAAAAGGGTGGCGTGCCCGCTCCAGGTTGGGGATAAGATCCTGCCCCAAGTGGAGGAGTTAAAGTATCTTGGGGTCTTGTTCACGAGTGAGGGAAGAAATGAACGGGAGATCGACAGGCGGATTGGTGCAGCGTCTGCAGTGATGTGGACTTTGTATCGGTCCGTTGTGGTAAAGAAGGAGCTAAGCCGAAAGGCAAAGCTCTCAATTTACCGGTCGATCTATGTTCCTCCACTCAGTTCTCAAAGTCTCGTACCCAGACCTGTAAAACTGACACATTGACATTGACATCAAGGTATACATTTAGAATAGTCATGGTTTGTTTTGTTTGTCACAAACATGGGATTTCTTATATATCATTGTATTGTTCACATGCAGTGTGTTTAATCACCAACAATTCAACAGTTCAACAATTGTCTCAAACTGTCACATTTGAAAAGGGGGTTTCCCAAATTCTTGGTCATTAGCTCAGTTCTTGTTTAAAAGGTCATTGTTGGAGAAGTCATTAAGAATGGCTGGAGGAGGACTCTTGAACAGTTTATGGCCCAAGTGATATAAACCTGGGTTCCTATGTCTTTTGAAACCAGGCCGGCTCGTTGAGGTTCAAGAGGGAGGAATGCAAAGGTTATCCGCTCTTGGGGGAAGTGTCATCGACGAACGTATTATATAGGGCGTATTTGTTACAGCAGCAAAAATGTATGGTTTTCGAGCGTGAATGGCCTTTTTAAGGTCTTGCCATTGCATTTTCATCGGATTAAAGTCTGGACTTTGGCTCGGCCACGCCAAAACCTTCATTTTTATTTATTTTTTTTAAACCATTCAGAAGTTGACTTTCTGGTGTGTTTTGGACCGTTATCCTGCTGCAGAACCCAAGTGTGCTTTAGCTTGGCGGGGACAAACTGATGATTGAACATTCTCCTTCAGTATTTTCTGTTAAAGAGCAGAATTCCTGGTTCCATCAATCACAGCAAGTTGCCCAGGATCGCAGCAGCCCAAGATCACAGTACCACCACCGTGTTTGACTCTTGGTGTGATGTTCTTTTTCTGAAATGGTGCTACATTTACGCCAGATGTAACGAGAGACACACTTTCCAAAAAGGCCCACTTGCATCTCGTCAGTCCACATAATATTCTCCCAAAAGTTTTGGGAATTATACAGAAGGTTTTTTCAAAAGTAAAACAAGTTTTTTTGTTCTTTTTGCCAGCAGTGGTTTTCCCCTTGGAACTCTGCCATGGATTTTTGCCCAGTGTCTTCCTTATTGTTGTGTCATGAATACTGACCTTAAGTAGGGCAAGGGAGGCGGACAGTTCTTTAGAAGTTGTCCTGAGTTCCTTTGTGGCCTCCTGGATGAGTCATTGCTGTTCTCTTTGAATAATCGTTGTAAGCTGGCCACTCCCGGAAAGGTTCACCATTGTTCCATGTTTTTTCCATGTAATGACAATGGCTCTCTCTATGGTTAGCTGGAATCCTAAAGCTTTAAAAATGGCTTTTGTAACCCTTTCCAGACTGACTGCCAATTACTTTATTTCTCAACTGTTCTGGAATTTCTTTGGATTGTGTCATTTTGTTGCAGCATTTTTTTAGATCTTTTGTCTGACTTTATTTTGTCGGGACAGATTCTGTTTTTTATTTCTTGGTTGTACAGGTCTGGAGGTAATTAGGCTTGGTTGTGATCAGTGAAAATTAAGCAAAAACCTGGGTGACCTCAACCCCAAAAATTGTGGCTAATCACAAAGATTAGCCACATATGATTTAACAAGGGGGATCATTATTTTCTTCACACAGGGCCAGGTAACATTGAATAGTCTATGAATGAAATCACCCTTTAAAAATAGCATTTTAACTTCACTTGGGTTATATTTGTTTGATATTTACATTTGTTTGATGATCTTAAACATTAAAGTGGGGAAACTATGCAAACATTTGAGAAGGGGGCCAATACTTTTTCACGGCACTGTGTGTGTGTGCCTGCGTGTGTGTGCCTGTGCGCGTGTGTGTCACTCACTTTCACGTTTACGTACACGCTCGGACGAACGCGCGCACATGCATGCACACACACACACACACAGACACACACAGTTTCCTTCATGGGACAAATCGGGATCTATCAGTTAAGTGTCTTTAGAGAAGTGTACTGAGAATGGTGTGGTTGTTTACGTTTAGTGACTTACTGTACTATGTTGGCATCTCAAGTCTGCACTAAGTTGCTGATTTAATGTGGCTTCAACTTCACTAATATTTAAGTTATTGGTTCTTGGTTGATGACATCATTGTGTAACTTGTGTGGTATACATTATCAAGTAATGTGTACGGTTAAGAGTGCTTTTTTTTGGTACAGTGGATAAGTGGTATTCCTGCCACTTAACTAAAAAGTTACTTATTTCTAACTTAGTTACTTCTGAAATCAAGTACTCAGTAAAGTAACTAAGTTACTTTTAAGCTCAAGTAATAAGTAAAGTAACTAAGTTACTTTTTCAAGGCAACGGTGGCAACACTGCTGATAAATAATTTGAAATCAGCACAGACATCTTAGCTCCTAAATTTCAAGTAACACTCAACAGGCCAACAAAGTAAATCAGAATCGGTGGATAAACAGGTGCTGCAGGTGTGGGTGCTTGGCTAATGAGTTGAGGTGTGATCAGGAACTGAGTGGAAAATTACACCACAGCATGAGCACAGTAAGGAAATGTGTCAGTTTTACAACACTGATGCTGTAACTTCTAGAAGATTCAAATGGGCTGCTATCGCTTTTTTTTTCTCCCTTAAGTCCTATTGATACAGTTATTTACTTTTGAATTTCTGTTGATAAATGTTGAGAACACTGGCCTGTTCGTGGAAGGACACACCAATTAGAATTTAGGGCATCCCTGAACTCAAAGGTTGCCAAATGTACTTCGATGGGGAAAAGGTTCTATCAGGAACAACCCCCCTACTTCAGTTGACAAATGTATTTCGGTTAAGAAAAACTTAAATTGTGACTGGTTAAAATGTTGATTGGCTAGTAATTCTGGATACAGTGGCTGGTGACCAAACAGTTAATGTGAAGCCATGTTTATCTTCCATTACAACATTTGACTAGCAGTTCACAATTATTACTGATCAAATAACATGAGAAAAACCGAAAACCTTCAATAAAAGAAATTGTACTCACCAAAGAGGCTTATTATTTATAGACAAAATTCATCTCTTTTGCTCGCTGTTAGGTATAGTCAGAGCTAGCTACGTAGTTGTTGCCGCTCTGGAAGTGGCAAATAAATCCGGTTTGAAATAAGACAGCGATGTCCGACCTATCTGAACAATAGGCCTCATTCAATAATAAATGCCTACAAATGTTCTGACTTTGCACACAAGTTGAGCGTGTGCGCAAAATCACCTTCGGATTCATGACAACTGCATACCAGTCAATTTTCTTTGCACCACCGTGCGCATGTTAATGAATCAGAATCCATTCTAAATGACGTGCTCATGCCTGGGGCACTCCAATCTGCATAAACTGCGCTCCTACTTCCCTACGCATTAAATATATTTCCAAAGGTGCTATTGACAAGATAATTTCACCAGATGTTGGTAAAAACCCAAGTAATCCATACATACAAAGAAAGTAGAACAAATAAGCTCAGAAATTAAGTTGTGTGTAATAATGTGAAATGACACAGGGGAAAAGTATTGAACACGCCAACTGGTATTCATTTAATATTTTGTACAAAGCCTTTGTGTGCAATGACCGCTTCAAGATGCCTCCTGTATGGAGAAACGAGTTGGATGCATTGCTCTGTTGTGATATTGGCCCATTCCTCCACACAAGCAGTCTTCAAATCTTGAATGTTCCGTGGGCTTCTTTTATAGACCTTGAGTTTCAGTTCTTTCCATAGATTTTCGATTGGATTCAAGCCAGGTGATTGGCTGGGTCATTCTAGCAGCTTTGTTTTTTCTTTGAAACCAATTGATTGTTTCCTTGGCAGTATGTTTTGGATCATTATCCAGCTGGAATGCCCACCCTTGTTTCATTTTCATCATCCTTGTAGATGGCAGCAGATTTTTGTCAAGAATGTCTCAGTACATTTGCCCATTCATCCTTCCTTCAATAATGTGAAGTTTACCAGTACCATTTGCTGTAAGCAGCCCCACACCTTCATGTTCCCACCTCCTAACTTCATTATTGCTATGGTGTTTTTAGGGTGATGTGCAGTGCCATTTCTCCTCCAAACGTTGTGTGAATTATGGCATCGAAACAGTTCAATTTCGCTCTTATCCGACCAGACTATATTTTCCCAGTATTTAACTGGCTTGTCCAAATGTTGTTCAGCAAACTTTAAATTAAATTTGACATGCTTTTGTTCAGCAATGGGGTCTTGCGTGGTGAGCGTGCATACAGGCCATGGCGGCGGAGTACATTACTCACTGTTTTCCTTTTGACAACAGTACCTGTTGAAGCTCTCCACAGGTGGTCCTTGGCTCTTGGACAACTCTCCTGATTATTCTTTACACTCCTCTGTGAGAAATCTTGCGAGGAGCACCTGATTGAGGCAAATTTATGGTGGTATGATTGGCTTTCCACTTAGGTATTATGGCCCCAACCATGCTCACTGGACGTTCAGAAGCTTAGATATGCGCCTGTAACCAATGTCATCGTTATATTTTGCAACAATTAGTTTGCGATGGTCTTGAAACAGCTCTCTGCTCTTAACCATCATGAGATGTCTTGACTCACACCTTGACAATGAGACCTTTTTGTAGGCCATCAATTATGACTGAACCAGCTGATATTCATTTGCACTGACAAGGGGCTGGATTGCCGTTTAATTATTGATTATTGATTTTGGGTGAATTCTTCATGTATTCAATACTCTTTCCCTGTGTCATTTCACATTTTTACACATTACTTAGTTTCTGATCTTATTTGTTCTACTTTCTTGGTATGTATGGATTACATGGGTTGTTCCCAACATCGGGTGAAATTTTCAGGTCAATTTTGAGGTCAATAGCACCTTATATTTAGTGAGAAAAAGGGTGATGTGTTAAATATTTATTTCAACTTCTATATTTCGTTTCCCTTTGACGCATCTCAGCCAGTGTGAGAAGGTTGAAAGTTGCGCAACATGGACTTAAAATGTGCATAATTTTCTTCATCTTTGTCTTTATTCCTTTTACAAAAGGTTATCAGTGGAAAGCTTGCCAAACAAAGAAACTGACAACATATAATGATGTGAATAATTTCTTATTCATTCCAAAGTTAGAGAATGCTGCATGCACACAAAACATGCATAGAAACAAATACATTAAGATCCAAGACTGAACAAACACTGCAAGACTTGTTCAAATAAATAGTTAGGGATAAATATAATACAACAGAGAGGCATTTGTAGTTGATCCAATTGATCAAATTAGTGGCCCAATGTCCAGATTTTCTTGAAGTCCACTTTTCAAATACATTTTTAATCAAGTCTGACATTTGTCCTCCTGCTGAATCACCGGCTTCACGTAATGTACTAATCCCACTCAAGTGAGCTCTAATGACCAATATGTAAAAACAAAAAGACAAAAATATTTAAACTGCAGCCGTTATTTTGAAAATGATTTATAATAGTTTTGCTGTTCTGAGACAATGTCCCTGAAGCCTAAATACGTGTGATATGTAAGGAAGTATCAGCTTTGCTTAGTTGGCCAAGTTTTTTTAAATCGGTTTGTGCTCAGTGCCCTATTATATCTGAAAATAGTACTGTATTCTGGTACACTTCAAAATTGTCTTTACTAAACTTCACAAACATGAAAATGAAATGTATACAAGGTACTTTGATCACAAAGTCACAAGAGATGCTGATCTGGTTGACAGGTGTTTGCTGCCTTGCCAATGTCACCGCTGCAGTCCCATCTGGTTCGACTGGGACATTCAAATGCATTGTTCCCCCCCACCCACCAACTCCTGTCATCTCACTGTGCTTCACCCTTCATTCTCTCCACCATCCCCCCAGCCACGCATATGATGTCAGAGATGTATTCTCACACTGAAATCACTTTAGTTTCTGGGTCATTATAAAGCAACAAGGCACATTATATAAAGTTATAATTGTTTAAAACAAGTGATTAACGGACTGCTAATTTTGCTGCTAGTAAGATGACAGGCTAGGTAGCTTCACACTTAGTCGGTGTTACAATAACATGAGCACAATTCCATTATTTACATTATATATGTAATTTATCTTGAGTCAATTGGCACCACCTACTATAAACTTTACAGCATTGCAGCAGCTGTGTTTTGTGTGCATTGTGCTTTTGTGGTAGTGTACCTTTATGTTTAAACCAGTCAGCGGTCAGAACTTCTGTATATTTTTTCATGTATCATATGTTCAAAACCTTATGGCTGTCTCGGCGTAAACATTCTCATTTCTGACTGCCACTCCCACTTTCCTCTATCATCCTCGGTAGGAAAGAAAAAAAAAACAACAACACTGACTGCACTTCTTTTTGTGTCAACATTTGTGGTAAGCGTTTTGTCCTCCATCTCGAGCACAATGCAAAACTGTCAAATCAAACATTTGCTAGTTCACAAACAGTTGTTAACTTTTTAAATGTGGCAGCTAGCTGTTTTAAAATGAGAGCCATCCAATCAGAAATGTTCAGCATTGCAGACCTCGACCATCAAGAAAACATTTCTGGACCTCTCAAAAGTAGTATGCCCTAGCAGGACCGTCTTTCATCCATGAAAAACTACCAGGAACTTTATTTAATGAAGGTTTCTAGTTGTCTGACATTTTTCCAATAGTTATGGGCTAACACATTTCCTTCCTGGATATTAAATTGTGCTTCTACTGTAAAAGAATCATCTCACTCATCATTTGCATTTGTACAAACTTCTCTCTGAGATGAATAGCAGAGTAATAAACAGTAATGGTGATGTCACCCAGAGACAAACCCCTGCAGCAGCTCTGCACACAGTGGTTAATAGAACAAATGCTGCACACCCCAACAGCATGCAGAATGTAAATTGTCATACACAGTCCAAAGCCTTACATTCCCCCCAAAAACAGGGGGAGAAAAAAGTCAGATGAGGCAGTGGAGGAGGTCAATAATTCACTTTCAATCGACCATTAATGGGAAGTGTCCCTGGATGACATCATGAGTACAGGTTTTAATGCTTTGACTCCCAGCGTGGAAGAAATCTGTTAGCAGCTAGACATTAACTTTATTGGCGAAAGTCATTTCAAGTGTGTTGTAAATTTTTTTTCTAGCAATCACTAATAAAAATAAGCAATGGCCCAATGTGACCTTTGACCTTATCTTCCTCAACTATCCCAAACATCTAGGATCACGGCTTCAAACTGAACAGGAGTTTTGCTGTCACAGCGAGAAATAATCCCTGAAAGTCAAATGGGTTGTGGTTTGATTTGTGACCTCAGTTAACTCAACCATCTAGTGTCGTATCTCCTTTGAATTGGACATGATTCTTGCTTTTAGAAAGTGGTGGACAAACATGGACAAATATTTGCCGATAAGTCCCAAAAAAGGAAACAAGCATTATGCATAACAACCACATTCATTGTTATGTGTTCTAGCGCTCTTGGAGATACAGAAAAGTGAGCTAAATATGATCCAAATCACAACATACCGGTCTCATATGAGGGACCCAGCAAGTTGTGAAAATGTAATTAGAACAGCTCGTTATTAATATGAATCAGTCGGACGCTCTTGGTAGATGATTATTCATTACCTCTATCCTGCGCGCTTACCACAGCTGCCCAAGCAGTGTGTCGCTGTCACTGCCGGCCCATCTGTTTGCCACCGATGATTACGGCTGGATACTTAATAACTGACTGTGTGGCAACAGGAGGGCTTTCACAAAGGTCAACATAAAGAGAAAACAATCATGTTTTTAAAAAAGAAAACCATACATAAATGAGCATAAGAAACCCATCCATTTCCAACACCGCTTATCCTGCTTAGGGTTGTGGGGCACTGGAGCCTATCCCAGCTGACTTCGGGCGAAAGGCGCCATAAGAAAAAAAAAAAACATCCATCCATTTTCTGAGCCGCTTATCCTCACAAGGGTCGCGGGAGTGCTGGAACCTATCCCAGCTATCATCGGGCAGTGGGCGGTGTACACCCTCAATTGGTTGCCAGCCAATCGCATGGCACATAGAAACAAACAACCATTCACATTCACACCTACGGGCAATTTAGAGTCTTCAATTAACCTACCATGCATGTTTTTGTGATGTGGGAGGAAACCGGAGTGCCCGGAGAAAACCCACGCAGGCACGGGGAGACCACCGTCACACCAGTCGTCACCGTGCCATAAGAAACCAAGAAGCGTAAATAGAAATAAACCAGATTAGTAATTTTCCACAAAATCACTCAGGATTATTGGATGGTAATTCACTTCACTAGGTACACCTGACATCTTCATGTCATACAAAGTAAAACTTTGAATCTTGTGAATATTCTTTGTCCTACATGAAGAATAATAAGGTGGAAATGGTGGTTTTATTGAAAGGAATGTAATTTATTGATTTATTTACGTGTCATTTGGCATCATGCCTGTACTTGCACCGAACGTCTCAGTTGCACACATCTTTAAGGAAAGCCAGTCAAAAAAAAGAAAAAGGGTAGCAATTTCCACTTCAAGTTACATGCTTCTTGTAGACAAGCACTTTGAATTGAATGCGTAATACACCTTGCAGGCAACCACTTATATTGTACTCACTAACATAATTTGTAGTCTTGTGCAAGTAAAAAAATAAAAGCGCAACTGAGGATATACTGAGATAAATATTGTATAAGATTGTTCCTCCTTAGAGGATGCGTGGGAGAAGGGATTTTAAATAAGGCAATGAATGAGAAAATGCTGATTTGGTACTACTATGGTGCACGGCTGCATAACAAGTTCAAGCTGTACATTCAGACAAATTAGAAATTGCAATTGCACATTTTCTCACTAACCTGAAATATCAGTATCCTTACATACATTAAGGTTAACAAATGAACTTGTGCAACATTGCATGTAAATGGTATTCAGCTGGTTGATTGGTGGGAGGTTAAATGTGGTCAGTACTTCTGCCACACTGTCAATGGTTCTGGGTTAGAATTGTGGCTATGATCTTTCTGTGTGGAGTTTGCATGTTCTCCCTGTGCATGTGTGGGGTTTCTCCAGGTTAGGATTCCAAAAACACATATATTAGCTTAATTGGACACTCTAAACTTCCAAAATGATGAATGATTACAAAAATGATGAGGTGGTGAACACCGTGTGACACAAGACCATTTCATCTCCCTGTAGATAAAACAAAGTTCTGTTTCCTTTTTTGTTTGCAGACTGTCTTTTTTAAACATTTGAAACCTAAACTGTCATGCACTGAAAAAAAATTGTTGAAGTAATCTATCACTTTTAATATTTTAGCTTTGATTGAATGAAAATTATTCATTTAGAGTATCCCGAAAGTTTAACCTGAAAGTTTTTATTTCATGTAAACCGTGTTACAATGTTTGAACAAACATTACTAGTGTTAGCCAAAACGTTAGCTCTTGCTAACTTTGCTTAGTTCAAAAGCATGGCAGCGAGGTTCAGTTCTGATACAAATCACGCACTCATACAAGCTTCACACAAGGCACAGGCTTTTTACCGTTGTTATTTAACAATGTCTTATGGCATCTTTCTGGTTTATCTGAGAGAAACATATACGTTTAAAAAGCAGCTCCTCCCATCCCCAGTAGGCTACCGTCTACCTGGAGGCACCCTCTGTGTCACGGGTGGGAAGTAGCTGAAACCAAGAGCAGGCGGAGGCTGATTTAAAATGATGAACAGTTTATTGAGCAAAGGTTATGGAAGTGGTCCTGGATGTGTTGAAAGGTGGCAGCGTGGACAGGTGGCAGGCAGTGGACAGAACAGGGGGCTGGCAGGAATGACGTGGGTCAAGAACACTGCGAACGAGGAGACACAAGAGTTAACGAGGGAACGAGGAGTTGAGTAGCTTACATGAGTATGGTGGGCTGTGGTACCGCTACAATACTTTGGCGAGGATTTTCGGGAACAGGCAGGCTTAATGTAGGTGGTGATGAGGGTTGATTGGATACAGGTGCGTGTCTTGAGGAGAAGCTGCAACAGA
Organism: Phyllopteryx taeniolatus; assembly: GCF_024500385.1. Taxonomy (NCBI): domain Eukaryota; kingdom Metazoa; phylum Chordata; class Actinopteri; order Syngnathiformes; family Syngnathidae; genus Phyllopteryx; species Phyllopteryx taeniolatus. The sequence continues at coordinate 44,892,673 of NC_084502.1, read as the reverse complement.
GAGGGGAGGGGAGAGAGAGGACGAGAGGGCGCACAGCGCCAGCCAGGCTCCAAAACAGTACTGCAGGGCAGTCCATGACAGTACCCCCTTTTCAACGGACACCTCCTGGCGTCCTGCCAGGCTTCCCCGGGTGAGCCGCATATAAGTCGTCCAAAAGAGTAGGATCGAGGATGAGCTTCCGGAAAATCCAAGAACGCTCCTCCGGCCCGTACCCTTCCCAGTCAACCAGGTACTGGAACCCCCTCCCCCGAGGCCTCACGTCGAGGATGCGCGACACCGTGAAGGCCGGATGGTCGTCAATAATCCGGGGGGGTGGAGTGGGTACGGCTAGAGGGTTTAGGGCGCAGGTGGAGACAGGTTTGAGCAACGAGACGTGGAATGTGGGAGGAATCTTAAGGGACTGTGGCAGTTTTAACTGGACGGAAGTGGGATTAATGATTTTGGTGATGGGAAAAGGACCAATGAAGCGTGGTGCGAGTTTACGGGACTCTGGTTGAAGGTGAAGGTCGTGGGAAGAGAGTCAGATGGATTGACCCACCTTGGTCCGCGAGCTGCTTGTTGCGTGCCGGGGACCGGTTGAGCGCTGCCCGGACGTCCTTCCAAACAGCCTGGGCTCACTGGAAGTGATCTTGTACGGAGGGGACTGGCACCTCCTGCTCCTGTAGGTCAAACAGTGGAGGTTGGAAACCGTAGCAAGCCATGAATGGGGACATACCGGTAGCGGAGCTGGTGAGGGAATTTAGAGCGTATTCAATCCATGGGAGGAAGGAACGCCATGAGGAGGGGTTGCGGGCGGCCACACAGCGGAATGCTGATTCCAGGGTTTGGTTGGCCCGCTCCGTCTGGCCGTTGGTCTGCGGGTGATACCCCGAGGATAAGCTGGCTGCTGCGCCCACCGCCTTGCAGAATTCCTTCCAGACCCGAGAGGAAAACTGGGGACCTTGATCGGAGACTATGTCGATGGGGATACCATGGAGTTTGAAGACATGTAAGACAAGGAGGTTAGCAGTTTCCAGGGCGGACGGGAGTTTGGGGAGGGGCACATAATGGACACACTTGGAAAAACAATCAACGATTGTGAGAATAACAGTGTTACCTTCAAAGGGGGGCAGGCTGGTAACGAAGTCCACAGCGATGTGAGACCAAGGGCGGCTGGGAATTGGCAGGGGGCACAGCAAGCCAGCTGGAGGTCAGTGAGAAGACTTCCCTCGGGCACAGACAGAGCAGGCTTGAACGAACTCTCGAGTGTCTTTGATGAGGCTGGGCCACCAGAAGTGCTGTTGAATGAACTGGGTTGTACGGGTGATGCCAGGGTGACAAGTTAATTTAGAGTTGTGGGCCCACTGCAACACTTCCGAACATGCTGAATCCGGGACGAACAGTTGGTCAGGTGGCCTGGTCTTGGGAAGATCCTTGACCTTCTGCTCGATCTCCCAAGTGGCCACTCCAACAAAACAGGAGGCCGGAAGGATGGATTTGGGTTCTGCTGTGCTCGAAGGAGGTGAGTGAATACGGGAGAGGGCATCTGCCTTGGTTTTACGGGAACCGGGACGGAAGGAGAGACTGAAATTGAATCTGCTGAGGAATGGTGCCCAGCGTGCTTGTCGGGGGTTGAGACATTTAGCGGTACGGAGGTAAGCGAGGTTTTTGTGGTCAGTCAAAATGAGAAATGGTTGTTTAGATCCCTCCAGCCAGTGGCTGCATTCTTCCAGGGCCCATATAATGGCCAGAAACTCGCGGTTTCTGACGTCATAATTTCTTTCGGCTGAAGATAGGCGACGTGAAAAAAAAGCACAGGGGTGAAGTTTATGGGTCGTGGGATCTCACTTGTGAGAGGACTGCTCCAGCTCCGGCATCCGAGGCGTCAACCTCCACCACGAACTGGAGGGAAGGGTCAGGGTGGAGCAGAATGGGAGCAGTGGTGAACAGGGATTTGAGTTTATTGAATGCTTGTGAGGCTGCTGGGGTCCATTGAAAGGGGGAGCTGGTGGATGTGAGACTGGTGAGGGGAATAGTGACCTTGCTGAAATTACGGATGAATCGGCGGTAGAAATTGGCGAATCCAAGGAAACGTTCCAGTTCTTTGCGGGTCGCGGGGATGGGCCAGTCGATGATGGCTTGGATTTTGGTGGGGTCCTGTTGGAGTTGTCCTTTTGCAATGATGTAGCCGAGGAAATGTACTGAGGATAGGTGGAATTCACATTTTTCCGGTTTGACGTATAGATGGTTCTCAAGGAGGCGTTGGAGGACTTGGCGTGCATGGATGCGGTGTTCTTCGGGGGAGCGGGAGAAAGTGAGGATGTCATCGGGGTACACAAAAACGAACTGGTTGAGCATGTTTGGAAAACTGCAGGGGCGTTGGTTAAACCGAATGGCATGACCAGATACTCGAAGTGCCCGAGAGAGGTATTGAAGGCGGTCTTCCACTCGTCCCCCTCTCGGTTACGAATGAGGTGGTAGGCGTTGCGAAGGTCCAATTAGGTAAAGATTTGGGCTTCGCAGAGGGGTTCAAAGGACTGGTCGATCAGGGGTAGCGGTGACTTATTTTTAATAGGAATGTCATTGAGTCCACGGTAGTCGATGCATGGGCGGAGAGTGGTGTCTTTCTTCTCAACGACAGGAGTCTCAGAAAATATTTTAATTTCCAAAACAAAAGGCAAACAACCCGGCACGGTGCTCAACTGGTGAGCACATCTGCCTCACAGTTCTGGGGACCGGGTTTCAAATCCCAGCCCCGCCTGTGTGGAGTTTGCATGTTCTCCCCGTGCCTGGGGGGGATTTCTCCAGGCACTCCGGTTTCTTCCCACATCCCAAAAACATGCGTGGTAGGTTGATTGAAGACTCTAAATTGCACTTGCGTGTGTATGTGAGTGCTAATGTTTGTTTTTTTGTGCCCTGCGATTGGCTGGCGACCAGTTCAGGGTGTACCCCACCTCTCGCCCGAAGATAGCTGGGATAGGCTCCAGCAGCCCGCGACCCTAATGCGGATAAGCGGTAAAGAAAATGGATGGATGGATGGAAAGGCAAACAAGGATCATGGCGTTAAATGCAAAATTAAAAAAGTCCAAAAATTGAAATATAAACAATGGCACACTAGGAGACAAAGAACTCAAAATCCAGGAAACATGTCTTGAGAAAACAGACTACAATCGACATCAACATATGGTAATCGACAATGAACCTACAAGCACTGAACGAAACCAGGGAACTCAATACAAATCAAAATTGATGAGACGAGGAACACCTGGACGAGTGGCTGGAGGGAGCTGATTGGTTGACGCAAGGTAGAGGATTGACGTGAACAGGTGGACACAATAACTAAATGAGCACACAAGACATGAATGGCATGGGACACAGAAAGACATGAAACACAAATAAATATAATTGTAGCGTATATTCGTTATGGATAAAAGCGTAAATAATTTTGGAAAAGAATACATCGAAAAGTGAATGCCTGCGTTTACTACTGGTGAAGTTCGACGTACATTTAACGTTACAATCAATCTATCTTTGTCTCGTATAGTGCACCGCGTCTCTTTGTATTCGTACATTTTAGGAAAAGTGATGGAAAAACCTCGATCAATCTCTATCGAGACGCAAAGCAAATTTACGTATATAGCGCATTTCATACACAAGGTAACTCAATGTGCTTTACATGATTAAAAGCATTTAAATACAAAGAAAAAAAACAACTTCTGAACATTTAAAACATCCATCCATCCATCCATTTTCTGAGCCGCTTATCCTCACAAGGGTCACGGGAGTGTTGGACCCTATCCCCGCTATCTTTGGGCAGGAAGCGGAGTTCACCCTGAACTGGTCGCCAGCCAATCGCAGGGCACATAAACAAATAACCAGTCGCACTCACATTTACACCTATGG
>NC_084502.1:43556380-43768880 GCF_024500385.1 Phyllopteryx taeniolatus | reverse complement strand
GGGCCAGTACAAGTTCTGACAGGGCCACCATTCAAAAAGGCTTAATGTCAGACTGTGTATTAGAATGTTTTAGTTAACACACAGCTCCAGTCTTTTACTTACTGAAAAAGGCCAGCATGAAGATTCCATCATTCCCAACTCGCAGTTGGTCAGCATCACTAAAATCATCTCTGGGAAGAAATTCATCCTCCTGATGGTGATACATGATAATTATGATGAAAACACACCAACAAATATGCATGGCAACATTTGTTGAAATAAATCAAGCAGTAAAATGGGACTCGCACCCGTGAGATAACCTCCACAGTGGAAGCAGCCATGGAGGCGGCTTTTGCTTTTTCTGCTTCATCGTATGTGGGCAACGAAGTGGCCACACTATAGGGTGGTGGCACTGGGAAGTCACTTTGGAAACTGGTCTCTGTTGTAAATAAGTAGAGGAGAGATTGATCCACACAGGCCACTATCACGGAAAGCAGCACTAACTCTAAAGTGATTTCAACAACAAAACAATTTGTTAGGTACAAACCAGGCACAGCTGCAGTTGCACCCAGGTCAATGGAGGCGTAAGGGGGCGGAGGTGCATCTGCCCCTGCAGCCTCCGCTGGTGGAGGGGCAGGAAGGACAATGCTCTGTGTCTGACTTTGGTCATGCGACGCTCCAGCCTGGGTGGCGGCACAGGGTTGCTGCTCACTGCCAGAAGCCTCAGCAGAGTCATCCTCGTTGTGCAGCTGAAAGAGAAGACAAGATAATCGATCCACAAGGGTGTCCTTGAGCTTGGTGCAATCTTAGATGGGGAGGATCCAAAGGCAGAAACTACCGTAATTTTTCGTGTATAATGCGCACCTATGTATAATACGCACACCACCTAAGTTGACCTCAAAATTCTGGAAAACCCTTCTACCCATGTATAATGCATTTTTACAATGCATGATTTTGCTTCTATCCTTATGATCAAAATGAAGTATCTGTATTTTGTTAGTTTGTTATTTTTTAAATAATTATTCTGAAGTTAAGCACTTGGTTTTAACACTTAATGCTTTTTTAAATTTACTTGCTCTTATTTTGAAATTCACAGCCCTACTTTTATTTAGTAAATTAGAAAACACACCGTTGTGCTCATATGTTTGATTACCCAGGCAGAATTTGTAAGATGGGTATAATTCTTTAAAGAAAACATGAAGGAAAAGGCGAAACACATTTAATTTTATTTTAATAGGATTTAAATTAACGGTGGACGACTGGTTAGCACTTCCGCCTCACAGTTCTGGGGACCGGGGTTCAAATCCCGGCCCCGCCTGTGGAGTTTGCATGTTCTCCCCGTGCCTGGGTGGGTTTTCTCCGGGCACTGCGGTTTCCTCCCACATCCCAAAAACATGCGTGGTAGGTAGATTGTAGACTCTAAACTGCCCGTAGGTGTGAATGTGAGTGCGAATGGTTGTTTGTTTCAATGTGCCCTGCGATTGGCTGGCGGCCGGTACAGGGTGTACCCTGCCTCCTGCCCGAAGATAGCTGGGATAGGCTCCAGCACGCTCGCGACCCTATTGAGGATAAGCGGTAAAAGGAAATGGATGGATGGATGGATTCAAATTAAACGGTCAAGCATTTCAGAAAAGCATTATCATTAAACATAACATAACCATAAAGAAATGAATGATGGTTGTTGTTCAGTCATCAGTCATATTTAAAAAAAATAAAATAAAAATTCACAAGTTCTGCCAGGGTATGTAAACTTATCAGCAAAAATTTACATACATGCAGTCATATGTACCCCTGTCATACTACAATAAGCAGTGGCTGTCTAAACAGGTCATTTCTTGTATGAAATTTTAAAAGACAATGGAAAGCTATGCATGTTGACTACTTGCACCAGTCAACACACTTCCATCTCAATCCCTAAAGCCTCTTTGTTAACAAACGAGCAGAGCTTGATTTTTAAAACATGCAGTACTGTACATGAAATTACAACTAAATACATTTGTTGGAACGTTTTCTAAATTATTTGAATGAAGAACTTAACTTGTGGGTTTACAGTATGAGTCCCGACACAAATTGTCGCCGTGCAGAATGCGATAATCTCTCGTGATTGGTCCGTTTTAGTCACATGCTGTCATGATGTACTCAGCTTTCCCCTTGGTTCCACATACCACCTACACCACCACCTTCTTGATTGATTTTGCAGTACAATTAAACGCATCATTTGGTCATCTAGGTCCATTTGTTCTAGCAGACACTGTTCCACGGTCGGCATTGTTGTTGCTTTGTTCCTTGTTCCGGAAAGGAAAAACAGCTACCGGAAATGGCCATAAAATACAGAGGAAAGTCCACCCTGTGGTGTCCCAGCCGATACCAGCCGTAGCGACACTCCCGGCTTGGAGGAGAACTGCAGGACATTTTCAAAACAGTGCGCGTGGGTTGCACTCGAGTATAAAGGCAAACTGCGCACAAGATAGCCGCAGTGACCTCAGCGCGCCCGCACGAGCATAAAGAAGCCTTTAATTACCCTAACCTGCTGCACATCCTTCCCATTTCTCTCTCTGGCCAACCTGGACAGATCTTTCTCTCCTTCTTGAGTGTCCAACCTGGCATACATGTCATCATATGCCTCTTGTTTGGCCTTTGCCCTACATCACATCTCCATGTATTCTTGTCTCCTCTCCTTGGTCCTCTCAGTGTCCCACTTCTTCTTAGCTAACCTATTTCCTTGTATAATTTTCTGTACCCCCTCCTGGAAGCCGTCACCTTATCGTGGTGGAGGGATTTGTGTGTCCCATTGATCCTAGGAGCGAAGTTGTCTGGGACTTCACGCCCCTGGTAGGGTCACCCATGGCAAACAGCTCCTAGGTGAGGGACCAGACAAAGCATGGCTCCAAAAACCCCTATGAAGAACGAAACAAATGAATCTCGGTTTCCCTTGCCCAGACGCGGGTGACGGGCCCCCCTCTGGAGCCAGGCCTGGAGATGGGGCTCAAAGGCGAGCGCCTGGTGGCTGGGCCTGCACCTATGGGGCCTGGCCGGGCACAGTCCGAAAGGGTAACGTGGGTCCCCCTTCCCGTGGGCTCACCACCTGTGGGAGAGGCCATAGGGGTCGGGTGCAGTGCGATCTGAGTGGTGGACAAAGGCAGGGACCTTGGCGACTCACAACTCTCTCTTTGTCTGGGATGCTCAGAACTACTTTGTCTAGATCCTTCCAGAATTTCTCTCTCACCTCTAGGTCACATTCTACCTGTGGGGCATAGCCACTAATGACACTGTACATAACACCCTCAATTTCGAGTTTCAGCCTCATCATTCGATCTGATACTCTTCATCGCCAAGACATTCTTAGATAACTCTTAATTTAAAATAACACCTACTCCATTTTTCTCTACCATGGTAAAATAATTTGAACCCTGTCCTTAAACTTCTAGCCTTACTGACTTTCCGCCTGCTCTCCTGGACACACAATATAAAAACAAAAGAGGAGAATCTGTAAGTGATTTTTAAGACACTATTAGATATGTAATGTACATATAACATGATGGATGAGTGAGCCGAATGGTATTTATTTATTTTTTTTTAAACCTAAAATGCTAGCATGCGAATGCTTATCGCGGATGCTAACCGATGAGCATAGGCTGAATTTGTTTTCTCAAATTCTGTCCAGAGTTTATACACTTTATGCCAACGTATGCAGTTAGATGATAGAAGTCCAGCCCTCACAAATGAGAATAAAATGCATTTTAATAGTAAAAAGGAAAAAAATAATTAGAAAATTTAATAAATTGGGGGGGAGGGATTACTTAATGATATATCATACCGGTTAGATGCCTATGGTTGGGATGCTGAAATTTTAATCTCACAACCACAGCGTGCATGACATCACTCACGTTTGCTACAAGATGAGTTTAAATGTAAACAAACAACTGCAGTTTTCTAACAGTCGATCGTTCCTTGGAGAGTAACACGAATACTGAACGATTGGTTTAATTATTCTCTGATTCTTCTCTAATTTCTCTCGCTTTACTTCATTTTAGCACCACATCTCTCACCATATGTTCTTTGGAATGCATTCTTCGATAAATAGACTTCGGCCGGCTCCACATTGGGGCAAACCTCCTTGCTGTTGTAGCATCGTAGACAAGCGGCTAAAGTCTAATAGTGCCGGTATTCTCACCTCAGTAAAATACCACGGCCTCATGACTGCCCAGCACGACAAAGGAGAAAGTAATTGAGCTGCTGTAACAGGCTGCCGGTGAAGGCGCACACAACAAGCGGAAATACTGTCCAGCGTCTCCGTCAAAGAATGTCATGGCAAAATACGCTGAAAGCAGTCACACAACTAACATTCAACAACAACAAAGTGGGGTACAAGGAGAATAATAGCGAGGATATCGTCACAGGCTGCCAACTCACAGGCGCCTCCTCTTACAGGGAAATAGCCCAAACAGCTGGACCTCACGTATCTGACAGGTGCATGCAACCGACCACTTGAACCTGGCAGCTGCAAGGATGACCAAAAAGGCATCATTGGCCCCACAGTCGTCTGCCTTAGCCGCTGGAACAGGGAATGTCGACTGCGGTCAAGCTAGCCTCCACTCGTAAAGTAGCAGTCAAACCAGCCGCCCCTAATTTTGTCCATACTAGGCATTACGATAATAAGTCGCCAACTAGCGGCAAAAGCCACCTTCAAAATAAAAGCCTACCAATAATACAGACGTCATTGCTCTTCGGTTACAGAATGCAACCAGCAAAGTTAATTTGAATCTTTTGAAAATTTTGTTTGTTTGATATCTTATGAAAAATAAATGGTACTGCACTTATATAGCACTTTATCTACACCATCACAGTGCCCAAGCGTTTTATAAAGCCACACATTCACACACACATTCATGAACCAATGGGCGACTGCTGCCATGCAAGGCGCTGCCAGGCCGACTGGGAGCAAATTGCGGTTCGGTGTCTTGCCCAAGGACACTTCGACATGCGGACAGTCGTAGCAGGAATTCAAACCTGTTCTACCTACTGAGCCACCCTAAAATAACCCCATTGGTATCGCAAGACAAGTCCAAATTTGTGTGACAGACAATCAAGGACTCCACGAAAAGAGGTTTGATGAAGATCTGATATTGTATTTCAAAATAGAACTCTCTGAAAACTGCACATTTTGCTGTCATTACCCCTGACTGAAAAAAATCTGTTAAATCTTTTTAATGAGATATTGCAACACCGGTCCAGTTCTGGGGGGCACTACACCACTGCAGGTCTCCAACAAAAGAGGTCCCATCCAAATCTGATGTGGCATTTCAAAATAAAAGTCCCCTGAAATTGGTATATTTTACTGTCATTACCACGGATTTCAAAAATTCATTAAAAAAAAATAAAAAATCGATGAAATATCGCAAAACCAGTCTAGTACTGGGGGACACTACACCACCCCAGGTTCCCAACAAAAGAGCACTGACGTCCGTATTATTGAGAAGCTTTTATTTTGAAGGTGGCTTTCACCGCGAGTTGCCTACCTATTACCGTAATGCCTAGTATGAACAAAATTAGGGGCGGCTCTTCTTGACTGGTACTTTACGTGTGGAGGCTGCCTTGACCGCAGTGACTGTCGGACTGACCATCTCATGTGTCACGAACGCAGATTTCAAAAATTCATTAAAAAACATCTGTGAGATATCGCAACACCACCCCAGGTTTCCAACAAAAGAGGTCCCATCCAAATCTGATGTGGCATTTCAAAACAAAGGTCCCCTGTAATTGGTATATTTCACTGTCATTACCACGGATTTCAAAAATTCATTTAAAAAAAAAAATCTATGAAATATCGCAACACCAGTCCAGTACTGGGGGACACTACACCACCCCAGGTTCCCAACAAAAGAGCACTGACGTCCGTATTATTGAGAAGCTTTTATTTTGAAGGTGGCTTTCGCCGCGAGTTGCCTACCTATTACCGTAATGCCTAGTATGGACAAAATTAGGGGCGGCTGTTCTTGACTGGTACTTTACGTGTGGAGGCTGGCTTGACCGCAGTGAATGTCGGACTGACCATCTCATGTGACATGGCGCAAGATCACCGTGCTTGGGCTACTTCTGTTCGGGACGCCGTCCAGGCCAATGAAGACGCCGGCCCAACCCGTACTGGGTGAACGCAGTTTCACCAACACTTAACAGCATAATGCTAATAAAGCGGATGAAATTATGTTCGCTTTACAGAACCAGTTTGCTAGTTTAGCATACGCGGAAGTATTCGTCTTACAGGTTGCCATAAACTCCCGCAATGGAATTCGAGAAACCTTCCTTTTAAACAACGTAACGCGCTAACAATAACTCATTCCAATTACATGGTTGAAAATGGTGACAGGGCCCTCTTGTTGGCTGTTGTAAGGTAGGCCAAACATACCATTTTACTATCAGTACTTACCACTTGGTATCGACTTGTTGGGTCCATTCTTAAGAGATTCAACTGGCGAGTGAGCCAGTCAAGAAACCACAGAATTGTATCCTGTTTACAAAAATAAAATACCTTGTCTAACAAACACTGAAACTAACTGTATTAAGATCGACGGCGTAAGAAATGGCCGCAGTCCGCAGAACACTTCCGTCGTTGTTGCTGAAAACGTCGAGTCGTGTCACGCTTGTCTCAAAGTCGAGTACTTCCGCCCAAATATTTCAAAATATACGGCGAAAATACACACACACACACACACACACACACACACACACAACACACTCCGAATATACGTAACACACATTTCCTCAAGCAGTTTTAAAGACATAAATTAAACATTAATATAGTGACAAAAACGTGACTAAAGATATGTTTCACGTTTTTCTTTTGTTTAAAATAGCCTGAATTAAATTGCGTTTTTTTTTTTTTTTTTATTATTATTTTGCAGTCCGAGTGCTGCATTTCCGATATTGGTTCGTTCTTCCCAATTCCGGAAGGTGGAGTGATTGGATGAACTACTTGACGGCGTCGTGACGCAAGTACACAACATATTGCTTAATGTTTAACCACAAAGTTTGATCAGGTAGATGTCTTTACAGCTTTGGTAGGGATTATACTGTACAACGCAGCAAAAAGTGCACTGTTTTCAGTCGCTCCTTAAAAAAGACAATTTCTAACATTTCGTTTCCCACACGAACGCGATCTGATCTCTGAACTTTGTTTCCTTGTTCACCAAGCACTAAATGCATCATTCATCAGTTTTTTGTTTTTTTTTGTTTTCTTTTTTTGTCCAGAGCACACGAAGAAAAAATAAGACTACGGAGGATTTTATATCAGCAAAATGGGGTAATTGTCTTCCCTGTATTCTTGGCTGTAGGCTAATCTTGGCTCGCTGCAGTGGATGTGCTCATAGAGGACTCTACTGTGAATACAAGTATCCCACAGTCATTGAGTTGCAAGGACAAATCACGCAAAATTTAGTTACATCTAAAGCACCAGATACAATTCCATGTCTTCTTTACGTATACCTACATATTATAGAACCTTGCTTTTAAATCCAATTACCATTTATTGACAGACAGTTGACACAAAGTGATGTCATTTTAATTAATAAATAGTCAACGTTTCTTTGACGTTCCTTGGGAGAAAAAGGCTCTGAAAAGACAGTTTGACCACTAAAAATGTTTTATTTTTAAGATGGAAAATGATTTGGTTGAATTCTGTGATGCTTTAAACCAAGTAGAGTGCTATATTTTCAAAGAATATCCTGATGAGTTTTGTGCCTGTTTTTTTTCGAACTATCTATCAACACTGCGATTGGCTGGCAACCAGTTCAGGGTGTACCCCGCCTCCTGCCCGATGACAGCTGGGATAGGCTCCAGCACGCCCGCGACCCTAGTGAGGAGAAGCGGCTCAGAAAATGGATGGATGGATGGATCTATCAACAATTAGTGTGAAGCAGTGAACTATAAAACCAGTCAGGACATGATATTTTTGTGGACAATGTGATTGTCATAAACTGCTAATAAGATGTTAGGTTTTGTTAGCGAGGAAAAAAGAAAGAATGAAAGAAAGCACACCTGTGCTAATCCCAAGGGCACTACACGTGAGTTGATGCCTAGATCAAACTACAGGATTTTAGCCCCGATATTAGCACGATTTGCTATCGCGGGCAGTTTCCCAGATCAACTCGACATATTTTGTCGGGAACGACAAAACCTCTTGTAGTGTGACATAAGCCACCACCAACGATTTGGCCCGCCCTACGACGCCAAAATGAAAAGTCTAGCATGTTTGATTTTTTTTGGGATATCTTCCATGTAGGCAACTTGACATCGACCAATAGGATTGCGTAATGGCGAGCAACGCTTCGCCTCCAGTACTTTTCATTGTCAACATACTTGGTCGCCATTGTCGACACTTATCCACACGCACAAACCAATGTTTACCGAAGCTTTAGAGCACAGGTGTCAAACTGGTGTCCCAGGGGCCAGATCCGGCCCTCCACATCATTTTATGTGGCCACCGAAAGAAAATCAAAATCGCTAATTGCTTTCTGGTGTAATACCATTGAGATATTTGAAAGCATTTTTTTGTTTCCAATCCCCCTTTGAAAATAAATGTAATAGTTGAAAAACATGTTTTTACAGGCTTCTGATTTTAAAACTGGTGTGTATACTGTAATTACAGCATATGAGGTAATCTTTCATTTATGTGGGTCCACAGTCGTAGCGGCCCTCCGAGGGAAGTCATAACTGCGATGTGGCCCGTGACAAAAATGAGTTGGACACCTCTGCTTTAGAGCATTGCTCGACAGAACGCCTGCATGTTTACGTAGAATCATTAGTTTTAGCATTAGCTTGCTAGGCTCCATAGGCTGCATCTCATTTCTATATTTGGAACCTCTTAGGTCCTAGCTCCTCTGCTTAAATGTTACCTGCTCCCACCAGAAATTGCATTGAGGAGCGATGATATTCACAGAAGAGCGAAGCAGGAGGAGGTAGGAATGTTTGGGGGGAAATAAGACAAGCGTTACTTGATGACGTCATTTTATGGAGACAGCTATCTAAAGATGATGTCACGTCATTGACGTGTCACAAATGAACCGTCTGCGTGGCTAAATTATTACAAATGTCCACTTAATGCTTTATCCAGAATATTAAATTGGATTACAATTTAAATATAATCAATACTGTTACACTTGTGTTTCACTACACCACTCTGCATTAGCTAACATCCTCATAGTGGGTGATGCTGTGGACCAAATACCAGGTCAATATCGACATTATTTTAAACTTCGCTGGTCATTTATTGTGTTATATATCCATCCATCCCTTTTCTGTACAGCTTATCCTCACTACGGTCGCGGGCGTACTGGAGCCTATCCCAGGAATCTTTGGGCAAGAGGCAGGTTACACCCTGAACTGGTCGCCAACTAATTGCAGGGCGCATATAAAAAAATAAACATTTGCACTTACGTGCAATTTAGAGTCTTCAATCAACTACAATATGTTTTTAGGATGTGGGAGGAAACTGGAGTACCCGGAGAAAACCCACACAGGCACAGGTAGAACATGCAAACTCCACACAGGCGGGGCCGTGATTTGAACCCTATCCTCAGAACTGTAGGGTAGATGTGCTAACCAGTCGGCCACCGTGCCACCTGTTTATGTATCAAAGCTGCCCAATAACAGATAACTTGAAACGAGATGACGGTAATTCATTTTAGGTGGATTATAAATTGTATTTTACAAATAGAGTAAGGGCTCTGCACATCATGTGAAAGGCAATTTTTTGGGTTTTTTTTTTCAAACGAAATGAAATTGTATAATTTCCTCTGGCAACCCTGATGATCTCTCATGGCACATCAGTATGCACGGCACCCTGGTTGGGAATTCATGGTTTATACTACAGTTCAGTACAGTTTGGGCAGCCGTGGCCCAATGGTTAAGATCATCGCCTGCCACCGTGGGGGACCTAGGTTCAAGACCCTGACTGGACCATCTGCCAACATCCCCTGGACACGGCTGTGGTGTCCTTGAGCAAGACACTGATACCCCGAAATGCTCCCCGGGCGCTTCAGCTTCCCCCTGCTCTAGTGTGTTCCACTAACGTGTATGTGTTCACTGTGATGGGTAAAATGCAGAGAACATGTTTCGTGTGTATGCATGTTCATGACAATAAAAGGTGATTCTTCTTCTTCTTCATACACTAATGTGGAAATAAAACATGTTTTGCAATTGGCATGAAGTTTCGGTGAGTGAATGGCACTCAAATAAGAATTCTTTTATATATATATATATATATATATATATATATATATATATATATATAAGTGTTCTATAGGGTTGAGGTCAGGATTCTGCAGTCCCGTCAAATTTATCCACATCAAATTCTCTCATCTGTCTTTATGAACCTTGATTTGTGGACTGATGCACAGTCATGTTGGAACAGGAAGGGGCCATCTCCAAACTATTCCCACAAAGGTGGAAATGTCCAAAATATTAGTCCCTCCAGTGAAAGGAACTCTGAATGCTTTAGCATAGCTTTACCAAGAGATTTTGTTTCAAGACATGTGCATCTGGGACTCACATCGTCTCAAATGTAATCTGTGATCTACCGTTTGTGTGTTCGTGTGTGTGTATATATCTATCTCTCTCTCTCTCTCTCTCTCTCTCTCTCTCTCTATATATATATATATATATATATATGACATTTTATATCATATTTATTATTATTATTATAATTCCATCTGCATCCCTGGAGAAGACCCTAAAGAGACATGCCCGCTCTTCTATCCATCTATCAATCGAAGTACTTTACAATTTATATGTGAACGTGGGGAGATTACTGTCTCACACTTCCATGTTCTGTAGATATTTCAAATGTCCAGCAGAGGGCAGAAACGATGAGATCACAAATTGAGGAACCTTTTATACTTCAACATGACTTCTAAAGGAGTTGATGTATTTCGTTGTGACCATTCATTCATTCATTCATCTCCCGTTCCGCTTATCCTCACTCGGGTCGCGGGGCCGGGATTTGAACCCCGGTCCTCAGAACTGTGAGGCAGATGTGCTAACGAGTCGTCCGCCTCGTTGTGACCATCACAGTCATATTTTATACAATCTAGTGTTTCTTTTAAAGTTGACTCCCCATGACGTTCAAAACAAAAGAGTGTATCTAAGATGCCAGTCTAAAATAGTTTTAATACATCTCCTGCATGGAGGCTGAGAATATTAATTTGCAGTTTGAACACGCTTGGGTGATTCCTTGCCAATAGACACCTGTACTAGCACATACACGTATGATTTCTTTTGACTTGGCTGCGCTGATGTGGTTTAGTCAATCATATCAGTGTTGTCTCCAGGGACAGAGACAGCTGTGCAACTCTGCATGCAGAAATATGCTGTCATGTTCAGTTCAACATAACGCTAATCATGTTGGTATGTGGCGGCACGGTGACCGACTGGTTAGAGCGTCAGCCTCACAGTTCTGAGTACCCGGGACCCGGGTACTCAGAACTGTGAGGCTGTGTGGAGTTTGCATGTTCTCCCCGTGCCTGCGTGGGTTTTCTCCGGGGCACTCTGGTTTCCTCCCACATCCCAAAAACATGCATTCATTGAAGACTAAATTCCCCGTTGGTGTGACTGTGCGTGCGAATGGTTGTTTGTTTGTATGTGCCCTGCGATTGGTTGGCAACCAGTTCAGGGTGTACCCCGCCTCCTGCCTGATGACAGCTGGGATAGGCTCCAGCACGCCCGCGACCCTAGTGAGGAGAAGCAGCTCAGAAAATGGATGGATGGATGTTGGTATGTGCTTACTGATCTGACTTTATGCAAAGATCATCATTCTATTTTTTGTTTTTGTTCTCCCAATGTTTTTTTTTTTTTTGTCCATATTACAGGGGCAGATAAGTAGTTTTTTTCTAGGTCACACATGGAAGGTCAAATGGAGACTGCAAACAACACTCGACTTAAATGTTTAATTACTGCTTTCGTAAGAAAAGCTAATCATCTGGCAGTAAGAATGATTGGTTCAATGCCAGGAAGTACATATTACAAAATAAATGACATGTAATGAAACAGAGGTGGGAGGAGTCTACTGGTTTACGTACATTGCTGCTGTTGGGTATCACTCAAACACTGAAAGCAGAAATGCATAATAAAAAAGCATCCAGAAAAGTAATTATTCCCGATAGTACCCAAGACCGGGCGTTTGATGCTGAAGCACTTTCTTTCCCTCGCCATCCCGCCTCCTCTCTCCTACCCTCCCTCCATTGCTTGCCGTGCTGCTGATGAAAAGAAAGTATGTCATTTGGCAGCCAAGCGGGGAGGAAAGAGGAAGACATCAGAAAGAATTCATTCCATGAGTTTCCCCAACACGGGCTCAGTCTCTGCTGTTTTATGGCTTTTTGGGGCTTGCAGGCGGTTATTTGGGTCAAATATTGGGGGCAGCTCTGTTCACCAAGCACTTTCAACCTGTGTTGACAAAAACAGGACAAGTACAATGGTAATGGTTCATATTCCTGCGTTAATATTCGGAAAATCTCAGTTTCAATGTGAAGTGCTTTGTTTTTAATGAGAAACACCCAACACTACTGCTCAGGAGTGTAGTACCAGATCATGGGACCCCATACAGCACCTTAATACCTTTCCTAGGGGTGCGATCGGATAATTTCCATTCCATTTTCCATTCCGCTTATCCTCATTCAGGTCGGGGGTGCTGGTGTCGTGCCGCCCTCGGATAATTTCCTTCCAGAAATTATTTGTCAACGGGGAGAGTTGGGCTGTAGGAGCCCCCCAAATGCTCAGGGCACCAGGACAGTTTTACGCTTTTCCTCCCCTGTTCGACGTCCCTGCTTCTGCTGCAAGCAAGCTGCTGTTGCTATGCAACTGTGCTCTGAGTAAAGCATCACTTCAGCTTAATGGCAACACAGGTCTTTCAGGGGGCACCTGAGAGTTTTTACATGTGAATCTGGGTCATAATGTCTTTTGTAGACTACGCCGTCCCTAAAACCATATGTACCCTTTTGGATTTTATTTTTAATTGTTGTAACAGAGCATGGAGAACAATCAAACAAATAAAACAGGTAAATAACCTTCTTTTCATTAGTGTTGGATGTGTGGATGATGCCTAATCTAAAATGAATAGGTTTCTTTAGCATACTAATAAAAGGATGGGATATAAACTCCAAGGTTAAATGACCCGTCTTTTAATTTTTTTCAAATATCCATGGATGATGATAATTTTGAAGATATAATTTTTTAAAATGATTTTCTAGCTCAGTGGTGGGAAGCAGTTCCGGCATCATGGGGAGCATGCGCGAGCCATGCCCCTCTCTTTCGAACTCCGTTGCTGAGACCTTCATTCATGTCTTCGTCACGTCCCACCTGCGCCTGTACTACTGCAATGGAGTCCGATTCCGGCTTCCCAACAAAGCCCTGGACAAGCTCCAGTATGTCCAAAATTCAGCTGCATAGGGTCCTCACCTGCACCAAGCCCTGGCAGCACATCACTTCCACACTGATCCGTCTCCATTGGCTCCCAGTAAAGTCCAGTATCACCTACAGTACAAAATTCTGCTCCTCACCTATACATCCCTCCATGCACTTGCACCCAGTACCTATCAGACCTCCTTCACCCATATACAGCCCATACCGATGGGCACGGCAGTTCTTTTGAGTGCACTGAATCATTTTAATCAGTTCTTTAAAAAGATTCATTCAAATAATTCGTTCACCCAATCGTTCAGTTCCTTTTCACAAAATCATTCAAGTGCTTCCTCTTTCAGTTAATGATCCATCCCTGAGGTTCACGTTCACTCGACACGTTCACTGAAGGACTATGCGTTGTTGTTGTCACGTAGTCTAAACTAGGAAAGGCGGGGAGATAATAAAAAATGTTTTTTTTTAAAAAACCTTCAGCTAAATTATCACCTACCTGTAGGCCTGTCACAATAACTACTCCAGTATATTGACTTATCGTTCGTTAAATAAAATGGACACAATAGTTTTTACGAACTCGATAAATTGTTATTGTTGTAGTGAGCTGGCACGCGAATCACACAGTGAACAGAAAGAGTTCGCTGGCTGTGTCATTGGCCACGAGTGGGCTCACGGATGAGGCGGGACTTCCGGCAAAATATTTCGGCCACTGTAAGTATGTCCGGGGCCCACAGTTGCCATGGCGTCAGGGTTAAGATTTTTGTAAACACTATATGCCCGTTAATGCAACGGCATGCTTCCGAAGTAAAAAATAAAATAATAATGTTATCGTGATAGGCATAGCAAACATTTTACATCATTTAAAAAAATTATGACAAAACATTGCTTGCTGGCAAATCAGATACAGACTGATTTATATTCTGTAGTACTATCCATCCATCCATCCATTTTCTGTACCGCTTATCCTCACTTGGGTCACTGGCGTGCCGTAGCCTATTCCAGCTGACTCTGGGCAAGAGGCGGGGTACACCCTCGGCTGGTCGCCAGCCAATCGCAGGGCACATATAAACAAACAAACATTCACACTTGCATTCAAACCTACGGGCAATTTGGAGTCTTCAATTAACCAACTATACATGTTTTTTTGGGATGTAGGAGGAAACCGGTGTACTCGGAGAAAACCCACGCAGGCACGGGGCGAACATGCAAACTGGAGAGGGCACTCCACCCTGTTTTGACTAAGGACCATGGCCGCAGACTTGAAGGTACTGATTCTCATCCTATTCACTTCACTCTTGGCTGTGAACTGTTCCAGCGATAGCTGAAAGTCATGGCTTGATGAAGCAAACAGAACCACATCATCTGCCAAACGTTGTGTCAGAATAATGAGGCCACCAAACCAGACACTTTCAACGCCTCAGCTGCACCTACAAAATTCTGTCCATAAAAGTTCCGAACAGAATTGGTTACAAACAGCAGCCTGGACGGACTGCCTGCAATGTGGACCGTAGGGCACTGCCACCAAGGAACTTTTAACCACCTCCGTGACTACAACCCGAGAGATAGGTGAGACCGCCTTAAAGTCTCCAGACTTGGCTTCCTCATAGGAAGGCGTAAAATTAAGGAGCTCTTTGGAGTATTCACCCCACCGACCCACAACATCCTGAGTTGAGGTCAGCAGCACCCCAGAACCACTATACACAGTATCGATGCCACACTGCTTCCCCCTCCTGAGAGGCCAAATGATGGACCAGAATTTCCTCAAAGCTATCCAGAAGTTGTTCTCCATAGCCTCACCGAACTCCACCAAAGCTGTGTTCCGCTTGGCCTGCCGGTGCCTATAGGCTGCCTCCAGAGTGAGTCTCAGAGCCTAAAAAGGCCCAATAGGACTCCTTCAAATTTATATACAGTATTTAATTTAGTTTCATATAGTATATATTTAGCCCCCAAATTGGGCCAAGGCTCAACATTGTACGTTTTACAGCAACACCCCATCCCGTACCCGCCTCCCTGATACATACATTTGATTCAATATGCTGATTCAATCTACACATAATGATATTCTCTAATGACTTGTTAACAGATAAACTGTGCAGTACAACCCTTTCATATTTCATATTATAAAAGAAAGGAGAGATTAAAAAGCACACTCATGCCCCAAGGGAGTTGCATACTTGCATAAAATCACAAATAATAGGAAATGCCAAGCATGCATTTTCTGAAGTAATTTCCATGCATACATTGTGTGATATATTTTGGCTACATGCCACAAAAGGGAACAGACAGTGTTCTTAACTCTTAGATGGACAACTAGGTTAAAAATGACCCGGGGAGGTAATTTTTTTGGAGTACCTTTGGAATACAAAAATGTCATTGATTTAACATTCCAATGTACCCTACATTGGTTTGGATAAAACGTAATTAATTTAGGAGAAAAGAATAAGCCGGAAGTGTCGCCTGCATGTTGGATACTCTTGCCTTTTTTGGATTGCCTGCCTGTGTACCGACCTCTGCCCGTATATTAAACCTCTCTTTTTGAAACTGTCCATTTGTTTTGGAGTCGTGCATTTTTGGGTCCTATTCTCTGTTCCGTTCATGACAGAACGAACTGGCCATAACTTGGACTCAGCAGACTCAGACCCAGTGCGCAAAGCCTTTCAAGCGCAGGGTCAACGCCTCTCTTGCTGCCCTCCACCTTCATCGAGAGGGACTGTCAAGGCATCAGGACAATATGATGAGACCGGTGGCCTCACAGTTTGAAGTTCTTATGAAAATGATTCAGAAGAAGGAACCAGTTGGCACAACACCCGATACTGCCACGGTACCAATGTTTTCATGTGAAGCAGTTACCATGCAGCCACCTGCCACCTCTCTGCCAACAGCTCTCTCGACTGGAGAGGTTCTCAGTTTCAGTGAAGAGGTGTGTGTACCAACAAAGTCATTTCACACATTCAATAACAACAAGCTGTGGTTCACTGCCAAACTTAAGGAGCTTCGCCAAGCTGAGGACGCATATCAAAGCGGGGACAGGGCCCTGCATAATCAAGCTAGAAAGTCTCGGCCCCCTTTGCACAATGGTCATTGCACCGGACTATTGCAATATTAGTCTTTCGAACTGCTCTAAGTGCTAGAGGACTCTGCATCTTTTTGCACAATTGTCAAAAAAAAAAAAAGTACCGGCATTACCAGATAACTAGCAACCCTTTATTGCTCAGTGACTGTTTTTTGTCAATGTCTTTATGTCTCAAAAGTGTTCTCTGTCAATTGACTGTCTGTTATCGTACTAGAGCGGCTCCAACTTCCGGAGACAAATTCCTTGTGTGTTTTTTGGACATACTTGGCAAATAAAGATGATTCTGATTCTGATTCTGAAACCAGCTGACTAAAGAAATTAACATTACAAAGAGGAACAATGCAGCAAAGTTGGAAAAACAGTTTAGCGCTAACGACTCTAAATCAGTCTGGCATGCATTCCAATCGCTGACAAATTACAAGCGATGATCCCCCCAAGGTGAGAACAATAGCACACTAGCCAACGACTTGAATACCTTCTACTGCAGATTTGAAAAGGACACGTTCACACCCCACACCCACCCAGTCGCACCACCGACCACAATCACACCTCTGACTTCTGCGTTGACCATCCACGAACAGGATGTGAGACACATCTTC
The DNA here is from genome assembly GCF_024500385.1 of Phyllopteryx taeniolatus. Lineage (NCBI taxonomy): Eukaryota > Metazoa > Chordata > Actinopteri > Syngnathiformes > Syngnathidae > Phyllopteryx > Phyllopteryx taeniolatus. Next base: position 43,751,828 of record NC_084502.1, on the reverse strand, counting down.
AAACAACAAAAGATTAACAAAGCGGCAGGCCCAAACCTTGTGTCCCCATCCTGCCTCAAAGTCTGCGCGGACCAGCTTACTCAGATCTTCAATAGATCTCTGGAACTGTGCGTAGTACCATCCTGTTTCAAACGCTCCACCATCATTCCAGTTCCCAAGAAACCTGCAATCTCGGGTCTAAATGACTACAGGCCTGTCACCTTGACATCTGTGGTCATGAAGTCCATTGAATGTCTCGTGCTGGACCACCTCAAGAGCGTCACAGGGCCCCTGCTGGACCCCCTGCAGTTTGCCTACCGAGCAAAGAGGTCTGCGGACGATGCAGTCAACATGGGACTGCACTTCATCCTACAACACCTTGACAGTGCAGAGACCTACACGAGGATCCTGTTCGTGGACTTCAGCTCAGCGTTCAACACCATCATCCCTGAACTTCTTTCCTCCAGGCTTCTCCAGCTCAGCGTCTAACCTGCCATCTGCCAGTGGATTTACAGCTTCCTGACAGGCAGGACACAGCAGGTGAGGCTGGGGGAGACCACCTAATCCGCACGCAGCATCAGCACTGCGGCGCCCCAAGGTTGTGTCCTCTCTCCGCTGCTCTTCTCTCTCTACACGAACGACTGCACCTCAACGCACCCGGCTGTCAAACTCCTGAAGTTTGCAGATGACACCACTGTCATCGGCCTCATCAAGGACGGTGACGAGTCTGCATATCGACAGGAAGTGGAGCGGCTAGAGCTGTGGTGCGGCCGACACAACCTGGAGCTGAACACGCTCAAGACTGTAGAGATGATCGTGGACTTCAGGAGGCATCCTTCGCCACAGCTGCCCCTCACGCTGTCCAGCTGCCTTGTGTCAACCGTCGAGACCTTCAAGTTCCTGGGATTTACAGTCTCTCAGGACCTGAAGTGGGCGATCAACATTAACTCCGTCCTCAAAAAGGCCCAGCAGAGGATGTATTTCCTGCGGCTTCTGAGAAAGCACGGCCTGCCACAGGAGCTGCTGAGGCAGTTCTACACAGCAGTCATCAAATCAGTCCTGTGTTCTTCCATCACAGTCTGGTTTGGTGCTGCTACAAAAAAGGACAAACTCCGACTGCAACGGACAATCAAAACTGCTGAAAGGATTGTTGGTACCCCCCTACCCACCCTTGAGGACTTGCACGCTGCCAGAACTAAGACAAGAGCGTGCAAAATCCTCTTGGACCCTCCACATCCCGGTCACCAGCTCTTCCAGCTCCTTCCCTCAGGTAGGCACTACCGATCAATGCAAACTAGAACTAGCAGACATTCCAACAGCTTCTTCCCTCTTGAAATCAACTTCTTAAACACCTAACCTACAATTCCATTGCAACATCCAATGTTTTGTCTTTTTGTCTTGAGTTTGTTGTCACATTTCTGTCAGGCCAATTATATATTACTTGTGGACTCACTGTAGTAGTCTCACCACGCTGCACTATTTGCATATCTGTTGTTGACCAATACTGGCCACTCATGCCAGAGTAGCATCTGCTCCATTTGCACACTGACTGAGGAGTATCTGCAACATTTGCACAATCAACATTGTCCCAGACTATCGTACTACTCGCTTGAAGTCTCAGCGCCCTTTGCACAAAAGTCATTGCATTGGACTATTTTAATATTAGTCATTCGAATTGCTCGAAGTGCTAGAGGACTCAGCATCTTTTTGCACAATTGTCAAAAAAAAAAAAAAAAAAAAAGTACCGGCATTACCAGATAACTAGCAACCCTTTATTGCTCAGTGACTGTTTTTCTCAATGTCTTTATGTTTCAAAAGTGTTCTCTGTCAATTGACTGTCTGTTGTCGTACTAGAGTGGCTCCAATTACCGGAAACAAATTCCTTGTGTTTTTTGGACATACTTGCCAAATAAAGAAGATTCTGATTCTGATTCTGGAGATTCTGGGAATATTAAGCCGTTCGTCACTCAGTGCGAACTCCACTTTGAGCTGCAGGCAGCTGCCTTCCCCTCCGGGCGGGCAAAAATCGCTTTCGTCATTTCCCACCTGACTGGTCGTGCGGAGGCGTGAGCTACTGCTGAATGGAGCCGCAATTCCACCGCATGTCATTCGTGGGCTTTTTTCGTAAAGACTATGCAGCAAATTTTTCAGTTTTCCACATCAGATCATGAGGCAGCTCGCTCCCTTGTCACCTTACACCAAGGCAAGCGCAGGGTGTCAGATTAATCAATTGAGTTTTTCCATTCTAGCAGCTGAGCGTCAGTGGAATAATAGGGGACTGCTCGATGCTTTTTGTCAAGGACTATCCCCCGCCGTCAAGGATAATTTGGTCCCGCTAGACCTGCCGACCGACTTGGACACTCTCATCGCTCTTGCCGTAAAAATCGACAAGAGGCTTTTGAATCGCGAGCTGGACTCTGGTTCTGATGCAAACTTACTCAACTCCCTCCTCGTTAGACGGATGCACCTTAGAACCTTTCAAATAAAACGCCACCGCAACACCTATGCTGCAGACGGCAGTTTTATGGGCAAGATCACTCACCGCACCCTAACACTCATATTGACATTTCCTGATTCTCACTCGGAACGCATTAGTTTTCACGTTTTTAAAGCCATGAATCATGACCTTATTTTAGGGAACCCATGGTTGAAATTACATAACCCCCACATTGACTGGTCCCCTTGGGAGGTTATGTCATGGGGCAGCGATTGCGCCCAGAACTGTTTCAAGGCTCCATGTGACGTTCAGGGCTATGTTTCAAATGACAATCCACAGACCCCATCTGGGGATCCTGATTTATCTCAAGTGCCCACCTGTTACCAGGACATTAAAGACGTTTTTTTCAAGTCCAAGGCCAAATCCCTTGGAGTGGAGGCACTGGCTAGAGGGGGCACATACTCCGTTTTTAGTATGGACAGATCACAAGAACCTGGAATATCTTAAGTCTGCTAAGAGATTAAATGTGAGGCAGGCTAGATGAGCTCTGTTTTTCACTAGATTCAATTTCACGTTATCCTACCGACCTGGTTATAAAAATGACAATTCTTTGTCCGACCCTAAAAGCATTTTGCCCAAGTCATGTTTCGTTTCTGCTTTTGTTTGGGACATTGAGACTGCGGTAAAGGAGGCTCTGAAGAACACTCTTAGCCCTGAAAATTGCCCTGAACACAGGCTTTATGTGGTTCCGACCTTAAGGGGAAGAGTCATCCACTTGGCTCACACTAACCGGACTGTATGTGACCCAGGCATTGCCAAGACTCAATCTGTGGTTGAACAGCGCTTTTGGTGGCCCAATGTTAGAAGGGATGTTACCAATTATGTCAATGCTTGCCAGGTATGTGCTGCTAACAAGTCCTCTCGTAAACGTCCTTCTGGGGAGTTGCGACCCCTGTCAATACCACAACGTCGTTGGTCAGACATCTCCGTAGACTTTGTGATGGGATTACCGGCCTCGAAAGGAAATACCACCATTCTTACAGTCGTGGACAGGTTCTCTAAAATGGCACACTTCATTGCACTCCCGAAACTCCCCTCAGCTAAAGACACTGCCGTGTTAATGATACACCAGGTATTCAAGTTCAATGGTTTCCCCAAGAATGTGGTATCCGATAGGAGTCCCTAATTCATTTCGCAATTTTGGAAGGAGTTTTGCAATTTCATAGGTGCTACCCTCAGTCTGTCATCTGGGTTTCACCCTGAAACCAACGGACAAACTGAGAGGCTGAACCAGGACCTGGAAACTGGGCTTCAATGTCTCGCTTCACAGGAGCCACGATCCTGGTCTCAGAAACTGGTTTAGGTCAAATTCTCTCACAATTCCCTTCCCTCTGCATCCACTGGTCTTTTGCCTTTTCACGTTGTGCATGGTTACCAACCATCTCTATTTCTTGCCATAGCCCCAGAGTCCACAGTTCCAGTGGCATTGACCTTGGTGAGATGTCCCAGGTTCGTGGGGCCCTTCCCCATCACAATGATCATCAACCCTGTCACCTTGAAGCTTAGGCTCCCATGCGGGTCGATGCGGGTCCACCCTGCTTTTCACGTCAGCCTTCTCAAGCCCGCCCGGTCCAGTTTGGAAAATGAATGAATGAATCAGAAATCAGGAAGATTTCTCGCTAACCAACTTCATCATAACAAAGAAAAACCAAACCATACTACAACCATACAAGATTCAAATGGCAAATTTACTTAATCAGCACAGGATATTAATTGTATATTGTACAACTACTACAGTAGCTCATATTCATCTCACAATAAGTCGAATAAAAACGACATTGAAACTTTTATCAATAAACAAAACATCCCTCAGGCACGGTGAACGACTGGATAGCACATCTGCATCTTAAGTGTTTATTTTCAATGATCCCATTCAAACCCACATTAAAGTGGTTCCAAATGCTAGACTGCCATTTTACATTTTTACTCTAAAAGTAAGAAAAATAGAATTAGCCTATCTTCTTTTCCTTTCGGCTTGTCCTGTTAGGGGTCACTGTAACGCATATCGACCTCCGCAAGAAGACAAAGACTGGCCTACAGACCTTTCCAAAACATTTTAATATCATGGAAAGTTTATTTATTTCCATAATTCCATTCAAAAAGTTCAACTTTCATACATTATAGATTCAGGGCCGACATTTTAAAAAAATAAATCAATTATTTATTTGTTCATTTTTCCATAATTTGGGCTTCCAGCAAATAAAACTCACGAAATCCGGAATTCAAAAAAATTTGAATACTGTGACGTAATGAGCCCAGATTTTGCAGGCCATAAATGTTTTAAACTGTGTGTCACAGACTAATCATCCACTAAATTCAAAGCACCTGAACAGGTTTCTCCAGGCGTCATTAAATTGCTTCAGTTTAGTTCAATTGTCTTAGTTGGGTTCAATATGGGGAAGACTGCGGACTTGACAACTGGCCAGAAGACCATCATTGATACCCTCCATAGGATGGGTAAGCCACAAAGGTTCATTGCTGGCTGTTCACAGAGTGCTGTGTCCAAGCATATCAATGGAACGTCTAGTAGAAGGACAAAAAGGTAGGAGAATATGCACCAGTAAGAGAGATGACCGTGGGCTTCAGCGGATTATCAAACAGAGAAGATTCAAGAATCTAGCAAAGAGTGGAATGAGGCAGAGTCACAGCTTCAAAAACCACCACATTCAGATGCATCCGGGAGATGGGCTTCAACTGTCGGGTTCCTCGGGTCATGCCGCTTTTGAGCCTGAGCCAACGTAGGAAGCCTCTCAACTGGGCCAAGGAGAAGAAGGACTCGACTGTTGGCCAGTGGTCTAAGGTCCTCTTTTCCGATGAAAGTGTACCTTTCATTTGGGAATCTAGGTGCAAGTGTTTGGAGGAAAACGGGTGAAGAACAGAACCAAAGCTGTTTGAGGTCCAGTGCGAAATATCCACAGTCAGTCATGATTTGGGGTGCAATGTCCAGTGCAGGTGTTGGTAAACTCTGCTTTCTTAAATACAAGGCCACCGCAACAGTCTGTCCGAATGTTTTAGAGGACTTCATAATTCATTCTGCTGAGGATCTGTATGGAGATGCAGATTTCATCTTCCAGCAGTACCTGGCCCCTGCCCATACTGTCAGAAGCACCAAAACCTGGTGTGATGTCCATGCCATCACAGTGCTAGACTGGCCAGCCAAGTCGCCGGATCTAAACCTCATTGAGAGTCTATGGGATATTATCAAGAGGAATATGAGGGGCACCAGAAGCAAAATCAAAGTTTCATTGTGGAAGACCCCAGAATGGCCAGGAGACCTACAGGTCCCCTCATGATCCTCATCCTGCAACTGAAGAGAGAAGGAAGGGATTGATGACTGACCAGAACAAGGGAACAGGTCTTCTTTTGTCAGCTCTCCAGATGTCGGTCAGCATACGCAGAAACGTTCGACCGATCTCACAGAGAGATCACCCTACTCCTCATTCAATGAAACATGATCACCCCAAGTGGTGATCGAAGACACTTCAGGTTGGACTCGGCGTGACTGTGTACCATGTGTGGAACATGGACAATAAAATTACAGAAATCCCCGGTCTGCATTCGGAAACAAACCTGGATGAATATTCTTAATGTATACCCTAATTTCTGTGTCATTAATGTGTTGATTCTACAGGTCTGATGACAAGACTGCTCGTGAAGAACTGGACAATTGTCTTTTAAGCCAAACGTATGAAATGACCTTGTGTTGAACAACATTATTGGATATGACAGAACAAAGATTGAAACAATAATTGTGTATGCTTAATCTCTGCGTGAGACAGTTTCAAAGTTGTGAATCGTTTATTTGACGAGTGAGTTTAAACCCGTGCTTAGGGCGTGACTGACGTATATAGAATGAAAATTTAAATGGAAATCCCAGTCGATGAGCGTGGTCTTTTTCTCCTACGTTTCAGAGGTACAAAAAGCTCTCGCCTCCTGCTCTTGTCCTCTCTCTTGCCTCCAGCTCTCGTTTCTCCCACTTCCTGGTGAATCTTCCCAAGCTCGCGGCTATGGCCCTGCCAAACCCCTCCCCCTTTTCTTTTGCTGTCGCCATGCGCCGCACAGACTCAGAGAAACGTTTGGTCTGATGGGAAGACTGCGCTGCTGCTTCTGTTTTTCCCAGCCCCCCACTTGCTACTAGCGGGGGTCAAGTAGTGAAACTCTTGCATTCCCACAAGCATAAAAGCATGGCCCGCCAAAAAGTCCAAACGGCAGGAAAAGTTACGAGCGCAACCAGCAGGCGCATCAACTTTCCTTTTGTAGTCCTTTTCTATTTCTATTTTTTCCCCATCTTTTTCCTCGACTCAACCTGCCTCCTTCCCTCCTGGGACAACCAAGGAACCACAAACTCTGACCGGTAACCATGTGATCTAAGATCGTAAGTAAACATTGCAGTAACTACCAAAATAAGTATGAATTGGTGCATCGTAGGCGGCACGGTGACAAACTGGTTAGAGCGTCAGCCTCACAGTTCTGAGGACCGGGGTTCAATCCCCGGCCCCGCCTGTGTGGAGTTTGCATGTTCTCCACGTGCCTGCATGGGTTTTCTCCAGGCACTCCGGTTTCCTCCCACATCCCAAAAACATGTGTGAATTGGAGACTCTAAATTGCCCGTAGGTGTGACTGTGAGTGCGAATGGTTGTTTGTTTGTATGTGCCCTGCGATTGGCTGGCAACCAGTTCGGGGTGTACCTGCTCGATGATAGCTGGGATAGGCTCCAGCACGCCCGCGACCCTAGTGAGGAGAAGCGGCTCAGAAAATGGATGGATGGATGATGCATCGTAGTTTGGGATTAGGTTAACAATCTCACACAAGTCCCCACTTTATTCTCTCTCAACATGCTTCAATTAAATCACGCTCATCTCCCAAATTCAGCCATTCACACTGTATCCTGTTGTGTTACGTATGCTTATCTTTAATTTTGTAGGAATGTCTGTCTGCATTTGTCCCCAAATTTCTCTGTAGTTGATTAAATGTTCTCTATATTAAACATCCTATTGTGTACTGTGTGGGTTTGAGTAAGAAATATTGTCCTCCGTAATGAAGAACTAATTCTGCAAAACTGTGGCGGCCCTTTCAGAAAAAAAGATTGACCTGGTGCCCCATTTTTATACTAACTAAAACATCGTTAGTTGTAACATTTGTCCATTTCACTTGTAACATTTGTCTGTTGCACTTGAAAGGAGAACGCAAACGTATCCTCCGACCCCTTAACAATTTAATTGTTTTACTTTAGATCCAATATATGCTACATCGCCACAGCGTGTCATCCTTTTCCACATAAGCCTATCTTCCTCTCTAACATTAACTGCCCTCATGTTATCCGGTTCAGAGTACTCCAGAGATTACACATTACGCAATATAGTATGCATAAAATGGGCTATTAAAAATCAAACATATGCACTCACTGAACTGAAAACACACCAAACACTTATTTTCACGCTCTTTGGCATTGTCCACCTGTACAGCACTTCTGCTCACTTGTTACACAGAAACACTCCTCAGTTTTGAACTGTAGGATTAGCTGTAGGGTGGGGAGGGGCTGCTCCCATTTCTCTGTGGTCTTCCAGCTGATTGGGTCGAGCAGGCCCGCAGGAGTCTAGCCTCTTAATTCACAGACTCAGCACATTTTGATTACTCACACTGTACATATTTGGCACATTGGGCACATTCACATCTCATTCAGGGTCCCCTGGGGGGCTGGCACGAGACGTGATGGGGTCTTGGAACATCTGTGTTGGTCTCTGGTTTGGTCACTCTCCTTCTCTGCCCTGCTGGTTCACCAGTTTGATGCATCATACACCCGTCAGTGGTAGGAGGGCAGTATTAGGCAGGGGAGGACACGCAGCCAGGTGTTCTGGCCTGCTCGCTCCATGACTTTACCCCACGGATTTTTAATGCACCACATACATTTGCACATCCTATGAGGAGCTGGTTGGCCTGGGTGGGGGTGACGGTTGCGTGTCATCATTGCCCGTGAACGTCTCACCTCACACCCACCAGTCTGCCCAATTATAATGCACGACACCCCACCACACACGATCACGGTACAGGGATAATGGTTGCCAGTCCGGGACCTGGTAACCATCGTAATTGGGTGGGTAGTGGGTATTCACATTTCTCCTGGCTTGACTCCTGGGGCCTCAGAGAAAAGGGGGTCTCTCCTGTCCCCCTTTGGGTTCACAACTTCCTCTCTCCTCTCCTAGTGCCCTCACTCATCATTTTTCGTGGCAGGCGCTTGACATGGGCTCGTTTTGGGAGGGCCGTGACCATTTTTGGGTGGCAGCTGGCTCCTGTGTTGCATAACAAAACTGTTGCAGCACAAAAGGCATACAGCTCCACCATTCTTCATGGCCATGGAGCTGAACAGGACAGGTTGGGGGGAAGAAAAAAAAAAAAAGGCAGGATCCAGTGGGATCTTACCTCCAAGATGAGGTGCCACCCTGGGTTCCACAGAACCTATGCTATCCCCCTCCAGTGGTTCTTGTGGGCCTTTCTTAAAGATTTAGCAACTCAAAGAAAGAACCTGAGGATAGAGATGGCTCCATGCTGCGTGTTCTTCAAAAGCCCCTCTTCCTAGTTCAGACAGCTAATGTGGGTTGAATATGTTCACAACACTCTCGCTCACTCCGCCATTGGAATGTCACCCTTCCGGTGTTTCTATGGGTTCCAGCCTCTTCTGTTCCATGCTCTGGAGAAAGAGGTCCCTTGCCCGTCCACCCAGGCCTTCACCCGCCACTACTGTCCGACCTGGCCCCAAGCCAGGACCAGTCACCTCCGCTTTGCTGTGCAGTATGCCACCACTGCCAACTGCTGTCGCACTGAGGCCGCCCCCTATCAACCCGGCCAGAAGGTGTGGTTGTCCATCCAGGACCTACTCTTGCGGGTGAAAGTTAATTGGACCGTTCACGATCCAGAAGGTCATCAACTCAGTAGCTGCAAGGCAAAAGTTACCTAGGGCCATAAGGTCCACACTTCCATATCTCTCCAGGAGAGTCCTTTTGTTTCTGATGCTCCTATTTTACCATTGGCTTGGTTCATCAACGGGGGCCCAGGATACACGGTCACCTGCTTCTCTCCCGCCACCACAGTTGAGGCCGGCAGTACTTGGTTAACTATGACTGGTGTGGGCCTGAAGAGAGGTCCTGGGGCCTTTCTCACCACATTCTGAGTGACCAGCTCATCAGGGACATTGCCGCCTTGATTTCCCTCTTCCTGTTTACCTGTGTGCTCTTCTAGTGTGTTTCCGCTCACACCACCACTACTCCACTCTGCCATACAGTCACTCCCAGTTTATTAGTCACTCTGCCCACCAGGTGCTCCAGATCTGCAATCAAGCCATTATTAAAGCCTCTCCTGCTCAGTCACTCATTGGCGGATTCTTATTCAAGTTCTTGTGCAACACATTAAAGCACTCTTCATTGTTATCATCTTACATTGCCAATCCTGCCTGCCTCTGACTTTCTTGCCTAGTCGTTCTCCTGGTAACCACCTCAGCTTTCTGTCCCCGACCACGAGTTCTGCCAAAGCAATTCCTGCTTCTGTTCACCTGCCCCTATGGCTGTTTGGCATTCTGCTGTAATGACATGGCAGTATGAGTTTCCCTGTCTTGCCACCTGTGAATTCCTGAGCATTGAGAATCTTGTCTGTCCAGGCCCCTGAACCCATCCCAAACCTGCAGAGACTCTTTACCTGAACTTTGAATAGAACTGAGTAGCTACTCACCTGTTTGTCTCTGGACCTGTTGAAGCTGATACTAAAGTCATTACCATCTATTCATGTGATGTAGTGTACTTTATTTGGGTTACGATCAGTCCATCTATATTCTCTTGATTTCTCTCCAAATAAGTGCACACTGCAGCCCCAAAGCTTATGAATGCCAATGAGAAATAGATCCATCAACATGATAAGTGTGCTTCATCAGAGGCTCATAATACCTGCAGTATTCATGCAAGCACTTGATTAAGTGCAATGTTTTATTCATCATTACGAAGTAAAGCAACAGTATGTATTAATGTGACCACAAAGTAACAGCTTCTTTATGTTTCTGCTGCCTTCGGACTTGTAATTATTAAAGCAACTCTGCTGTTGCTATGGCAACCCCATATCATATTTGTGGACCATCCTGGACAGGTCTTAAGCCGTGCTAGTACAAGCATTGTTCAGAGAGAGAATTGTAAGCAGTGCTTGTACAAAGTTTTCAATGTACTACACTAACATTACCAGGCAATATTTATTTTAAAGCATGATGTTATACTGCAGACAAGTTCTGTTAATGTTTAACACATAAAGTTATTGATTTTACTTCTTGTCTTTGTTATGTAACAAATATGTTTACTATTGACCCTGCAGTTGGCCAGCGATCAGTTCACAGTACCCTCCCGCGCTCCAAAAGTCAGCTTGGATAGGCTTTAGCTCAACCCTGACCCTAGTGAGGATAAGCCTTTCAGACAATGGATGTTAATTACTGTCCTTGTGTATTTATCACATTGACATTAAAATCAATAATACTTCAAACCTCTGGGGTAAAGCCTGGAGCAAAATAAAAATTCCATCCATCACTTTTCTACACTGCTTATCCTCTCTAGGGCCACGGGTATGCTGGGCCCTATCCCAACTAACTGCAGGCGAGAGGCAGGGTACACCCTGAACTGGTTGCTAACCAATCGAAAGGCACATATAAACAAACAACCATTCACACTCACATTCACACCTACTGTACGGGCAATTTAGAGTCTTCAATTAAGCTACCGTGCATGTTTTTGGGATGTGGGAGGAAAGGGGAGTACCCGGAGAAAACCCACACAGGGAGAACATCCACACAGGCGAGGCTGGATTTAAACCTGGGTCCTCAGAACTATGAGGCAGTCGTCCTCCGTGCCGCCAAAATAAAAAACAAGAGAATGAAATTTGAAAATGTGCTGTCGTGTGAACATTTTCACAATTTAAAACAATAGTTTTGTAGTTTCAATAGTTTCATGGGGCCTTAATAACATTCAGCTTTTATCAAAATACCTCAAGCATCAAGAATTATAGCAGACTTTACACAACCTATTTTTGTCTTGCTTAAATTGACCTGTTTTGAAGGGCAGCCCTGTGTGAGCCACTGGTCACCCCACTCGATATATTGTACGTTGAGCCACGGTCTAGTACCGTTTTTGTTGCCATGACCACAGGGCAGCTCATGGAGTGGCTGCGATGTCCAACCCACAGTGCAGGTTGAAGGTGAAGACAACAGCAGTGGGCAGGGAGAGAAAAAACCAGCGATTCAAGCTTTTGACAGGGAAACCGCAGGGCATAATCAGCGGGTATCAATTAAATTGGCAGGAAATGACAATGTTGTCACAGGTAATGAAGTTGTGCGTTACTGTAGGAGCAAACCGAGTATGCCAGGAACCCATATCCATCCAGACTGTCAGCACACATAAGGTAAGTTGACCAGCTGGCTGTGATTTTTACAGACTAGTACCACAGGATATAAATCAGTCTTTCTCTTATTTTGTAATAATTCTTTGTGTACATGGTTCGCCTTTCATTTCCACTGTTTTATCACACTTTGTTCTGTTTTAACCCGTATTGACTATAATAACAATTTGGTATGTGGGGTACATTCACCTCGGTCTAACAGGTGATGTCACTCAAACAAATCTCTGTGTCAACACCAAACAATAGCCCCTGTCATAAATTTGACACGTGGTTTAAGTGAGGAACTTTGCACGATGCTGGTGAGATATTGAAGTGACTTGCTCACTAGTTTATTTCCCTGCCTGCAGGCCGTCAGAGGGGGAAACGTTCAGATTTTTCTGTTACTGATGTTCATTAATTCTCATTCATTGTATAGTTTTTTTTTTTTTTTTTTTTTTTTTTTTTGCTGGAGAGCTGTATAAATAAATAGCAATGATGGGGTGACATCGGTGCGACATAAGTTTGCTGACTGGGAGAAGTTATGGTGTTTGGTCCCAGTGGCCCTCGTAAACCCCCTCTTAAATCTTTAAATGTTTTCACGCCACCTTATTGCTCTGAGCGGCTCCACCCCTACACTACTGGCCAGTCAGTGCCTCAGGTCAGCTGTCCAGGCACTCCTGGAGGTACCAAGGAATAATTGGAGGCTGAGAATAGAGCTTTTTCCGTTGCCCATCCCTCTCTTTGGAATAACCTCTCCCTGAATATTAGGCAAGCCCCCTCACTGTCCATTTTTAAAACGTGTCCTTAAACCCTTTTTTATTCTTTGCCTTTCAACTCAGCATGAGAATTTGCACTTTTGTTTTATCGTTTTTAACCTTGGTATTAATCCATCCATCAATCCATTTTCTGAGCCGCTTCTCCTCACTAGGGTCGCGGGCGTGCTGGAGCCTATCCCAGCTATCATCGGGCAGGAGGCGGGGTACACCCTGAACTGGTTGCCAGCCAATCGCAGGGCTCATACAAACAAACAACCATTCGCACTCACACTCACACCTAGGGGCAATTTAGAGTCTCCAATTAATGCATGTTTTTGGGATGTGGGAGGAAACCGGAGTGCCCGGAGAAAACCCACGCAGGCACGGGGAGAACATGTAAACTCCACACAGGCGTGGCCGGGGATTGAACCCGAGTCCTCAGAACTGTGAGGCTGACGCTCTAACCAGTCGTCCACCGTGCCGCTGGTATTAATCTATTGTTTCAATTTGTCCTATGTTTAACTGTTTTTATGTTTGATTTGTATATAATGTATAGCGCTTTCTGTGCAGCTGTGGTGTTTTAAAGTGCTCTGTAAATAAAGTTGAGTATGTTGCATGTACGTACTGTGAGTCTGCGGATGGCTTATTTGATCCAGTAGACAGCGAGTATCGAGTGGCGCTTTGAGATATGAGTTTAATTTGTTCCAAAACTGAACCCACGCTGAAGTCAGGCGAGTGTACCACTACACCATCAGTTACCCACATGAATGGAAATGACATTTATTATTTCAGCCTCCCTGTCTGACCCCTGGAAATTTTTTTGTTTTTGTTTTTTTTTTAAAGAAAAAAATAGCACTCGAAATATTGTATTTTATAAAAACAAGGGGTGATAAAATAATTAAATAGATTGTAAAGCATTAAACAGTTTGTTCCTCGTGATCTAATGTTTCATCCATCAGTGTGCTGTGCCTTCTGGTGTGCCCGCCTTGGCCACCTGGAGGCACTATGCTATAGTGCTGTCATGCAGACAAACGAATGAGAATAGACTTCTTCTGCTCTTCAACCCCTCAGTAAGTTGTTGTAATATCAGTCTTTTTTTGTCAATAATTAAGAATAAATGTCTATGAGTAATGTTATATTATCTGTGTGTATTAGCTGTAGCTTATGTGTTGTTCCACCATATGCGTTCAAATATCCGCTTCTTAAAGGGTTTTAAAACCGTGACTGTCGATGCTAACTCTTAGCATGTCAATGGCATTTTTTTCTTTTAATTTGGTTGTTGATTGTTAGTATTAAGCTAGCAGACTTTCCTAAGGCAAAGCTGTGGTTGTTTTAAATACACAACTTATAATTATTTTATTTTATTTTTAGTTTGACCATAAACTTCAACTGGGAGTGGTATTAAACATCTTGAAACCTCTCCCTTTTCTCATTTGTTAAGTTGTGCTTATTGTGAAGTGAGTTAAATTGGTTTTACTGCCACCAAGCGCTTGTATCTCTCTCTCTCTCTCTCTCTCTCTCTCTCTCTCGCTCTCTCTCTCTCTCTCTCTCTCTCTCTCTCTCTCTCTCTCTCTCTCTCTCTCTATATATATATATATATATATATATATATATATATATATATATATATATGTGTGTGTGTGTGTGAGTGTGTGTGTGTGTGTGTGTGTGTGTGTCTGTAAAATGTGTATGTATATTTTATTTGACAAACCATAGTTTTGGGCAAATTTGGTAAAATAATTGTATTTCAAAATACAGGTCAGTGTGTGGACATAGCCACAGATTTGTTGTTTTGCCGTATGTCAACTTTCTGGGAGTGTTAAGCAAGCTCACAAACAGAACATGTACAATGTATATCATTTATTTGATGATTTAACATAATCATCCTTTGAAAAAGGAAGAGAAACATACAGAGATATACAATATAAATCTAAGACTAAATACATTTTGTGGCAGCACAGAACATTTCACATTCCATTATGGGACCAAGGCCATACAACGCCTGACTTTTTTTTTCTTTCTTTTCCAAGTCAGCTACAAAGCAAGAGTGGGCATTTGTTAGCTCTCATGAGGCTGGATAAAACATTTTCTCTCCCTCTCTAAGTCTCTCCAAATGTGTTGTTGCATGCACAGTACACAATAACTTAACTTGCTTTCCTTTTTTTTTCTAACCTTGTTGATAAAAAAGAAAAGAATAGCCCTAGAGTATGAGCCTTCATTCACTGTTTTCATACTATAGATGTACAAATATTGTTAACTTTCTTCGGGAATGTGAGGATTCCTTAAAACCACCTCACATGTACATGTATACATGAGGCCTTGTCTACACAGTAGAAAACAGGACCAGCTCGGGGACTGCAACACCCCACCCGCCCCCATTCATATTTGATCTCAAAGTAAATTGTAGCCAGACAGCAACAATCCAAGTACAATACATTCAGTTATTTTAAGACCATCACAAGTTTAAAGTTGTACTCTTAAGTATCTCTTAGTAGTCATATTTAATACATGTTCATGCACAAAGTTATGTGAATGTTTGTTGGGGAAGGGTGGGGGGTGCCGGCAGTCATGAAAAACAATGTTTCAGATTTATCATTCATAAATTGGAAGTGGTTGATTATTGTAAGCCACAATCCAGTTCTACATGCAGCAGTCGAGCTAAAACACCCCAATAGCTGCTCGCAAACCTGCTCATCCTGCATGTGTACATGCCCCTGCACACGTGCAATATCATAAGGGGTTACATTCAGATGGAAAGAAACTATGACCATGGCTCAATATCCTCTACCTGAAGAACAATGGATCTGATACATTCAACGCTAGCATGTGCTCATCAACCAGCCTGTGTGGTCCAACTGTGGAGTCTATTAAAAATCCATTTGCATCAGCTGGAACTTCAGGTGGAGAAGAAAGTACATGAATCCCCCCCCCCCCCTAAATCGACTGACATGTCTTAGCCAGCATAACAATCATAAACTCAATGCTCCTTTGATCATCTTTTTTTTCATTTAGGGTTGTGCACACATTATATACTGTATATTATATACATTTTTCAATATACACAGAATTAACTTCTCCAGTGTATCACTGTTTGCAACAAGACAAAGTGGGAAATCAAATCAACACTTGAAAGACAAAGAGTACAATAGTAACCCAAGATATGATGGATGTGCAATTTGTAGGACATCCAACTAAAAAAAAAGCACACTGAAATGAGTAACAAACACATACATTTATGAAGATTACTTGGGGGAAAAAAGCTTCTGAATAAGAAACATGTAGTGCTTAACATTTTTTCGGATATTCTGTTTGTGAGTCAATGCTGGGTGGGTAACAATGCCTCCCGGACACCCCTTGGCAGTTTGATCAATTTGGATACACTTGGGTCCCACGTTTGCTTGAGGAGCCATTAAAAGGTGAACTGGAAATAAATGGCAGTGTTGTTCATTCTTGTGCTGTTTTGCCATTTCTCTCCTCAACCAAAAATGACACCAAGAATAGTAAAAACCTGGAAGCCTGAGAGTCATGATAATCCTGAAGAAGAAACTGTCAGTAAAAGTTGACCACATTGGAAGATCATTACATGCATTTATAGTGCATAAGGTACCGATCAAACATTTTGTTTAATGGATTTTTAGGAATTGCCTGCATTTTTCCGATCACCTGTGTGGTATAAAGTTCTCTTTTTTGGATTCGAATACTGCTTTCTTGATTTATTTTATTTAGATTTTTTGCAAATACTGTATGTAATCAATTGCTGGCATTTTGTCTCTGTTGTGGGAAATGACTATCACAAGTCCCAGTTACAGTACATACTATAGAAAAGAATACAGATTCAAAGTCGGCAAATATAAAAAGATATTGGATGAGAACTTGGTCCAGAACTTTCTCAGTCTTTGAGTCTCTAGTCTGATGTTGATAGATTCAATGCATGTATAAAAGCACAGACAAAAAGGAGGTAAACCAAACCAAATTGAAATAAATAAAACAAGAAAACTGTCCAATCAGACATAGTAGAGCCAGTAGATTAGATTAAAAAAGGAGAAAACTGAGGGGAAGATGATCCGTGACCAACGGTCAATGGCATTCACATCGGTCAGGTCAGGGATTTTGATTTTCAGCTGTGAGGACCGCCTTCGCAGTCGGCTGCGTTTCATCTGAGCGGAGCGATCCAGGGAGTGACGACTGGCAGAACGTGGACCGATTCCGCCGCTCTGCTTGCGATACTGAATGTGTGACGAGGCCGTGCTGTCCAACTGCACCATGGACTGCGAGTTCCTGATGTCTGCCACGCTGGTGGTGATCTCTCCTCCTGCTACTTCATTATGGATTTCCAAGGTGGTCAGCAGAATGTTCCCATGTCCTGGTTCCGCCTGAGTGATGAAGCAATTCACATTAAATGGATCCAAGTGGGTCAACTTTGAAGTATTTTTTACAGAAACCAGTGCCATGAAATGTGTTATGTCATGACTGTAATTCACTTGTGACTCATCATAATCTCAGAGCCAAAAGACTAATAGAAAGTCAACGAGGGAGTAGATCCAAGCAGGCGTGCACAACATTAAGGACCAACATTGTTGGCTGGTTGTCTCACTAGAACTTCATCACTCAACAATTTCATTGAATACACAGCAGATACAACACACCGCATGCCCATGATGTGTGCTGGTGACAGGAACCAAATTGGTAGCAATGCACAATGGCGTTCATGCAAATGTAGCAGCTGAGCAAGTCCAACAGTTTTCCACTTTGTTCTTTATTTTTAGTTTTTTTTTTTTTACCTCTGCTAAGCAGGTTATGATTCCATCAGTGTGGGCTTGTTTGTTTTTGTTTGAGTGCTTTAGAAATAAATGCTATCTATGTACAGTATATACAGTACATATACACTCTCCTTCAAAAGTATCAGAACAGTGAGCCCAATTCCTATATTTCTGCTGCAGTCTGAAAACACTGAATATGAGACAAGAGATCAGCATTTATTTCCAGATATTTAAAACTGGAATGGGGACACTGCTTAAAAGATTACATTATTTAAAAATGAAACACACAATTTTTAGGTGAGGAAAAGTAATAGAACATAAATTTCCTTGACTCAATTTGAAGTGAAAGACCAATTAATAGTTGCAATTGCAGATCATTTGCTTGCAGCTTCATCAACATGCATCATCGTTGACGTCACCAAAATTTTGCAACAGCGACAACAACAACTTTTGCAAGCCCAGCATCTTTTAGTTTCACACGAGGGGATCACACTCCCCTCAATCTCTTCTAAACAATTTACTTGTTCAATATAAAACCATCCGTGATGAACTTTGTTGTTTACGCAGTGTGCTTTAGGTCATGAACTTGGTGCATGATGACTGATTCCCCAATCAGTTTTGTTGTGTCTATCTTTAAAGGGCCACTTTATCGAAAATTGGCTTTTTATTGTTTGTATACAAGTAGTTGGGTCTCTACCCACAACCAAGTACCTGTAGTTATCTGCCAATTTCTGAAAATGCGTCCGTGAGGCCCTTCGGTGCAACTGTTATGCAACACTGGGGCTTATTATCATAAGGACCACCCCCTTACCGAGTTCCTCAGCCAATGACAGCAAAGTTCCAGAGCAAAATTACTACTTTAAAGCAGTGGAAAAAAGCATTATCATGCCAATGTCAAGCTGGTGTTTATGACCGCCTCTGTGAAATAAAATACTTTCATTGGGCCTCATTCACTCAGACCATGCGTACGCATAAATAATTCAGGATCATCTTTCCCAAAAATGTCACATACATCTTTTACTCAAGATGCATAACATATTGGAACTAATAATTTTGACGATAACAATTCAAACTGGAAATGTTTTAATAGGTTAATGGTCCTATATAGAAATGAAAAGGAAATTTTTCATCACTTTTAACCTTGTTCCCTTGTTCGCCTCTTAAATTGTTTTTGTATAAGTATCCTATATGTATGTTTTGTACTTGCCACATTCTCTAATTTAACTTCGGAATTAATTAAAAATGATTCACATGATTATTGGACTATATGTTGTTGGTTTCTGTGTTTAGCAAGCTTTCCGCTGAGACCAACTTTTGGAATATAAAATAAAGATGAAGAAAGTTAATTTCTGGATCAGCCATCTCTTGTGTCTTCAACCTCCACGCATAGGCTGAGATGCGTCAGACGGACGTCCTTTTTATACGGAAATAGGGACGCAGTTCATGCAGATTGCAGGTCGTGGGCACAAGCTCGTCATTTAGAATTAATTCTGATCCATTAACATATGCACGTTGGTACGAAGAAATTTGGCTTGTACACACGTGTCATGAATCGGAACAGTGATTTTGCACATATGCTACACTTATGGCGGCATGGTGGACGACTGGTTAAAGCATCAGCCTCACAGTTCTGAGGACCCGGGTTCAATCCCCGGTCCCGCCTGTGTGGAGTTTGCATGTTCTCCTCGTGCCTGCGTGGGTTTTCTCCGGGCACTCCGGTTTCCTCCCACATCCCAAAAACATGCATTAATTGGAGACCATAAATTGCCCGCAATCTCCAGCACGCCCGCGACCCTAGTGAGGAGAAGCAGCTCAGAAAATGGATGGATGCTACACTTATGCACAGAGAGAGGACATTTCTACACATTTATTAGTGAATGAGGCCCATTGTCTTTAAGCTAGGGGGACTCAAACGTTTTCCACACGCTGGGCTTTGCTTCCGCTGGTAGAAGCAAGCAGCAAGAGGAGACGATGAAAGATGGACTTGCCATTGGGGGTTAGGAGGGGGATGAGGGCTGGATCACAGCATGAGACAGATCTGCCTTGAATAAAAGCCATTTTCATCATGGCGAGAAATATGCTCTAAAATATGTTTAGAATTCTTGATTCTGGCAGTATTTTGGTGAAATCATGTCACAGATGTTAAGACACCTTACTTTGTGAACAGAAATGCTCTCTTCTTTAAATTGGCAGACAAAACGTTTCTGTAGACTTCTGAGCTCCTTTTGCTGCTGCCATCACATGTTACATAAATGAATAATAATGAGCAGTCCCAGAAGAACCTATGCAAGCACAGGCCATGCATGACATTACCTCCACTGAGTTTCCACAGATGATGTTTTGGGATCATTTCATTTTGAAAACTTTAGCCTTTCCCTCACTTTAGTAAAGATTTATTTATTTTATTTTACAAATAAAAGATGCTATCTTCTAGGCTGTATATCAGATATAGATAGATAAAAGTTCAGTTTTGTGATCTCTTGTGTCATGTTTAACTTTTGATGCTAGACCCAAAGTCTATCAACAGCAAGAATAAAGGAATTCGCCTAACTGTTCCAAGACCGTTAGAGGACTGTACAGTGATAAATAAGACTAATATTAATAATAATAATAAAAGGCGAAATCCATGAAGTAGAGACCACATGTATATTTTAAAATGTTTATACATTTTAAAGCTGCATGAAACTCCGCAGACACTTTTTAATCTTAACCACACTCCTACTAACCTCTACCATACTCTTATAAACACTTTATATACTCTTATGCACCCTTTAAACTCTTAAACATACAGTAATGCAGTAGTACCGTACACTACACTACTGTATTTTCACGACCATAAGGCGCACTTAGAAGTCGTACATTTTCCCCAAAATGGACGGGGCGGCTTATAATGCGGTGCGCCTTATGTGTGCACCGAGTTCCAAAATCTGTAAATGTTGTTGTGTGACTTTGATGAGCGCTCCGCTTGACTGATTGGTACCATTTCCTGCCGACACGCTGCTTATATAGAGGAAAGGCGGACGTGACTGAGGACAGCATGCGGACGTTAAAGGGGGAAGGGTGCGCGTGACAGAGGACGCTAAAGGCACGCCCCCAGTAGGTATATAGTGCCGGTATGTGCATTGTGCAAAACAACATCGGTTTGGCTAAGGACCCCCAAAAATGGCCCCTACGAAGAGACATGCTTACGAAGCACAGTTTAAACTGCAAGCTATCAGTTATGCGGAGGAACATGGGAATCGAGCAGCCGTGAGAGAATTCAAGATCAACGAATCCATGGTTCGCAGGTGGAGGAAGCAGGAAAACTCCGGCATCATTGCTGAACAGCCCCCCGGCAACGAGACTGACTCCGACAATGACGAGAGGGAACCTGCCATGTTTGATGGAGAACTTGCCCAGCTGTTCATTTCGGATAAAGAAGATGAGGACTTTGATGGATTTGTGGATGAGGATTGAACATGAGTACGTTGTTAAATACGTCAATAAAGTACAACCGAACTCAGTTTTGCTCCCGCTGCCTTTTTAAAAACATACGCTAGCATGCATGCTAGCGTATGTTTTAGCGTGCATGCATGCTACCGTATGGTTTAAGCTAGTGTATGTTTTACCATGCCTTCGCCCAATAATACCGTGCGCCTTATGTATGTGTTAAATACAGAAACAGACCCCGTAACTGAGACTGCGCCTTTTAATACGGTGTGCCTTATGGTCGTGAAAATACGGTACATTTTGTTCCTTGTAATAGTTTTCTTTTTTTTTTTTCCATTTTCTTAATAGTTTTAATGTTTAAGGCTGGGAAGCGTTATTTTACCACCCCCCCCAAAAAAATACAGCATACACTCATATAGCAAATTATGTGCGATATGAACATGGAGAAAAATCAGTAATGCACTGAATCTGTGCTACCGCAACATAGCAAAGGAACACTGGATTATGTAACAACGATATTTCCATGTAACGTATTCAGTCGTATCTCTGTCAAGGATGAGTGGTTTATTTTAATTTTTTGGTGAAAATGTAGGGTTTTAATACATATTGTTCTGTTTTAAGTTGCGTGGTGGTAGCAAGCAATATTTCAGTGATAAAATTGTTGGCTGAAATCTCGAGTGCCCCATTTTTAAAAACAATTTAACTTGTTACTTTTCTAAATTGAAAGATGTATTATTACATTGAATATGCTTCTTTCAGGTAGAAAAAAAACAAAACAATGCAGCAGCCGAAATGAATGAGAGATTTTCATGCTGACCGGCATTGAGTCCATGGATGAGGGCGGATGTGTTTTGTTTTGAGGAAAAAAATAACAACAACAAAAATCTCCATGTTGGCAATGGTGACGATCTTAACTGAAACAACTCACCGAGCGTGAGTGGCGAAGGCCTCTAATCTGATTGGACCGTTTTAGTGATGCGGCCCTACTACCTGCCTCCTGAGAAGACGACAAAGTTCAATACTGCTTTTTTCATATACTGAAGCCTCAGCCATACATACTGTACATATACTGTAGAAGCCCATTAATTCATGTGAACATGTCATCATGTCATTCAGTTCAGCTATGCACAACGGGTTCTCTTCACAGCTTCTGTCAAGAGTGAACAGAAGTTATTTTTAAGGGAATTGCAATGTCAAAGTTGATTTATCATTTGGATCCTGTAAAAGAAAAAAAATGCCATTAATTTTTCCAGACTTATTATGTAGCTGGTGTGTCCTGCAGCATGGTTTCCTGGGTCAAAATGGGATTTTTCAGTTCGACATTATAGTTCTTATTCAGGGATTCTGTGAGTGAACAACCCCAACAAACTTACCCTTGCAGCGTCATACTTGGCTTCCCTCTCATTGTTGGCTTTCTCAGCCTTCTCTGCCAGCTTTTTTTGCATCTGAGGACCCCTCCCAAAGAAGATGTAGTTGACAAAGGCGTACTCCAGAAGGGCAAGGAAGACCATGACAAAGCAGCCCATCAGGTACATGTCGATGGCCTTAACGTAGGGGATCTTGGGCAGCGTCTCTCTCAAGTGGGTGTTGATGGTAGTCATGGTCAGCACGGTGGTGATTCCTTTAGAGGAACACAAACATCACATCCATTGTGAAAAACCTCATAAAAAAAGATTTTTGCTTGTTTTGATTCAACTTTTATTTTTCTTTTGCCCGTCTATGAAGGGCAAAACCAACATATAGAATGTCGAGTAATAAGTCGAACTCATTATCTTATCTTAGTCTCTCTCGGCTCTTAAACTTTAAAGTGGATATATTATGAAAATGGAACTTTTAAAGTAATTAATTAATGAATCTTACATTTTGTTGAAAGGACAAATTCGTATTAGCTATCGGCATTAGCGTTTGATAAATGATAAATGACGAGTGGTTGATATAGGTGTACTGGTATTCATGTTTGGTTACGTGTCTGCTTCATCACACCCTAACTAGCTCCACCCATGGTCATAATGCGAACAAAATCTGCACTGGTCACTGTGAGAGATGAGAAAGGACCACCCGCTCAAAACAGTCTGTGTTCTGCAAGGCTTAAAATAGGGTGAAAAAGTGTGCTGTAATTCTTTGTCTTTGGAGTATTTTGATGAACGCGTGTCACAGATAATGTTATTAAAGGTCCCATATTTTGGCTATTTAGACCTCCATAGCGTGACTCTCTAACATGGACTTAGTATAGAAGTGTCAATTTTATTTTAAAAAACACATTGGTTCTGTCATACGTGTAGAAAAAACTCCTCTGAAAGCTACTTCTGTTTGACCTAGTTTTGTAGCCGTTTTGTCCATATTTGGCTAAGACGCACCCTTTCCTCTGATTGGTTTCCTCCAAGTAGAAGACCCACTTGTGAGAGACACATGCTTGTTATGTTGACAGCGCTGGCTCGGGAGCGGAGAGGTAGGCGTAAATCTTTGCTATTGACATACATAAGCTTGAGAAATTCAAATCAGGCCTCTCAGCAGAAAAACGTCGAATTCAGGAATGTGTGGATGATTTTAATTCATATTTCAAATGTTTACTTAGGCACCATAGAGCCAATATTACATCCATCCATCCATTTTCTGAGCCGCTTCTCCTCACAAGGGTCGCGGGAGTGCTGGAGCCTATCCCAGCTATCTCTGGGCAAGAGGCGGGGTACACCCTGAACTGGTCGGCAGCCAATCGCAGGGCACACATAAACAAACAACCATTCGCACACACATTCACACCTACGGCCAATTTAGAGTCTTCAATTAACCTACCATGCATGTTTTTGGGATGTGGGAGGAAATCGGAGTGCTCAGAGAAAACCCATGCAGGCAAGGGGAGAACTTGCAAACTCCACACAGGCGGGGGCGGGATTTGAACCTAGGTCCTCAGAACTGTGAGCCAGACGCTCTAACCACCATGCCGCCGCCAAAATTACAGTACATCCCAAATACTAGAAAAAGTTGTTTTGGTAAAAATCTGGACCCTTTTATATACCAGGGAACTGTTTTAAATTGTGCAAAATGTGTTTCCTTTCCAATTGCACTTCTGCCTTGCCTTGTACTAACATTTATGGATACGTTACATTTTTTATTGTATTATGTATGCAGTTAGCGTGCTGTAACAAAGGACAATTTGTTTGCGACAGGTTGTTGTGCTTGTGTGCTGTAGCCTGGGAGAGTATCTACTGTGTATAACCTTCTATACAAAAGTGTTGTTTCAATATGGATAACACCCACAATTCACTTACCAGACACTTTACATCCTGTAGAGTGACCTCATTTGCCTTTATTAAGACACTCTGGCTGCAGCTAAATCTAACTTCAATGCCAATTTCATCAGCTCTGGTGACATTAATGTCAAAGCTCTTATTTGTACTATCAACACCTTCCTCAGACCATCTGATATCTTACCACCACACGATTTCCACCTCAGGCCTGGTACTCACGTAAGGATTTTTCAAATCTTAAAAGATAATTTATCTGTGATAGACCCCACACATGGATATAAAAAATCAGGCATTTTACAGTTTTGGTCGTATTGTGTGTGGTGTACTACGATAACATCAACATAGAACACCACACACATAAAGATTATGTTCCACCACCAAGCTCAAACTCTCGCATGATCACACGTGATCTCACAAAACCGAAGAAGAAGAAACACTTCACCGATGTTTCCCTAATGTTCCCAAAGGTTGCCGGAATCAGGAGTTTTGTAAAATAGCGTTGTCCTCAAAAGATTACTTGCTTTGGAAAATACTTCTTCCCATCTGGGGAAACCACAAAAAAAAACAAAAAACGACATGCTTCTTTTTATTTACAGCCTTTTCCTTTTGTTGAGTCAGGGGGGTGCTTCTTCATTGGCTATATTCTGTTCCACGTCACAATTCACGGCGTCATGACTCGGGAGAAGTTGCCGTTCCCCGCACACACATGAACGTAAATAAATAAATATTAAATACGTTCATTATTTAAGATTGTCGGCCTCGATCTGTTTCAGAGCCCAAATACACTTTTAAAACACCTCAGACCTAAAGAAAATCTCATAGGATAATCCTGTAAGACTTAAGATTGTCTGGAGTTTGATGTGCTTGGTCAGGAAGGGGCAAAATCGGCACAAATACAGGCCGATTGTCTTTATGTGTATACTGGGCCTAAAGATGCAATAACTTTTGACAATGTGATCATTACAACATTGCTTTTCTCTTCATGATCTTATTCTTTCATAAAAAAATTTGAGAACAGAAAATTATCATGTATGCAGGTTGTTCTATAGTGTGTATCCAATTGTTAAAAACGTGTTGATCAGAAAATTCCAGAATTATATTCAATGAATACTTGATCCAGAGTTCACACAATTGGTCCCAATATGTCCACAAGCTGCTGCCACATGCAATAAAGATTCTGCTAGATCATGAGTTACTTGGACAGCACATTCACACTCTCTTACAGATGTCTTAGGTGTTACTATAGAAACAAGAACATTTTCATGGAAAACATGTTTATTCAGGGGCTGCTTCCCCTGCTAGTTTAATGGAGGATCCACACAGTTGCTCGTGTATTTGAGAGCATGAGGCGAGAGGAAAAAAAAAACAAAAATACATGCGTTTTTGCTCCTTTCCTGAGGGGTTTCTCATTTGTGAGGCTATTTTACAGGCATGAACGCACGTGTACCAGTTGAAATTCAAAGGTCTCCCTTTCAAACCTTTGGTCCTCACGTAGAAATAACTCATTAGAATAATCTCATACCGCCAGCATTGGATAACCTTAACCAATAGGGGTACCAAATGACGGGGTGCTCCAACACCACTAACACACACACACACACACGGATGAGCTTGAGCTAAATTGGCAGATGTGTGTCCAAGTGATTCGTAAAGGTATACAATTACATTGCATGTTGAACTCTTGCAGTGCAATAACACTCTTCGTTCATGACAGGTAAACATAGTCGACGCATCTGTAGCACTTGTCCTGGACAAATGGACCCTTTCAGCCATCGGGCCACTGCAAGGGTGCAATGCTTCGGGAGGGTGTCGTAAAATACGGTAAAGAGACAGGGAACAGTCAGTGGGTTGGGACAAGTGACAACTAAGGTCAATCTTGCGCTTAATTTGATTTATCGATGCATTTCAAGGCCAGCCAGGAGAGCGTGTGCATGAGCTTGTGGGAGAAGGGCCATCGAGCTTGCCTGCAAATCCCCTGCACCACCGCATCTCAGCCTCATGACTGGTTCTGTTATTTTTTTTCTTTTCTATTTTCCCATTTTATGGGTGTTCTCTCGGCTTTGCCATTACGCTCTGCTCCCTCCTGCTATTACTTCTCCATCCCCCCACAGCCCCTTTTCTTCTTCCCTCCATGTTTGAACAATATAATCAAGAGGCCATGCACACACCCATGGGCCTGTGGCCTCCTTCATCACATTGTTAGAGTCTCTCGGGAGAAATATAGTTTCATAAGGTTTCTCTTGGATCTGTCTTTTTCTGTCTCTCTCACTCTGTCGCATCCCATTGTGTCACATCCAAATCTTGCTCTCATTCCACCCATCTCTTATGTCGCCACTCTCCCCATTCCCTCTTTATTTATCCTATATCTCTTTTCTTTCCAGCCCGCATCTTGCTATCATTAAGTGGTGGCTCACAATGTACCCCTCCCCCAGCACACCTTTTTTATGTTAAAGTATATGTCCTCGAGTCTTTCTTCAACCTTAAAAGCTGGAAACAAAATCACACAGCAATCAAATATCCTTTAATCAGGAACGGCAGTGTGCCATTAGCAGCCCACCTTAACAAATATCAAAAACAAAAAGGTATCAGATGAAGGATGCAATAAAATGTGTCAAATTGCATTGGTTGTTAATTGCCATACACAGACAGCCTTGTAGACATCTTTCAAACTGCATGTTCAACGGTACCCGAGGGACCGTCTTGAGGTGTTGGTCAAATGTATGTGTGTCTAACATTACACTAAAAGCAGTGCTATTACCAACTGTAGCTAATGCCCACACGTTAACATGATTATAAATGAAGGGCCTGCCTGCAGGAAATGGATTTTAAAATTATTACAGCACCGGGTGGGTAGCTTTGCAAAGCCTTAGTTACTCCGTAGAGTCACATTCTCTCTTCAAACGATTCAAGTGTTTTTTTTTTTTCCCAGTTGCAACCTCCACTCCCAGTCAGTACTCTGGTCTTACTGGAAGGTATGTGCATTTACACACACAATCACACACCGACTCACAGAAGAAGCTGCAGAAAGCTGGTAATAAGCAATCAGAAATCGTGAAAAGGACCCCGCGGCTATTGCAGCTCCAGGAACCACTCACGCTTGCATATACCCTCCTCTAAAAAAGGAAAACAACAGGCACACACAGGCGCTCAGTAATTAATGAGGAGGTAGTCCTTGCATGGAAGAAAACAAACACAAGCGGGCAAATTTGTGGTTGTAAAATAAATTGAAGTGGGACTAACCCTGCCCGTTTCACATGTCCATTCAGCCACTAAGCTATGCAAGAGATTGATGTCTGGAGCAAGGGAATGGATCAAAGCATGCGCTTTAAACAGTGGTGTGATGTGCTAACATCATTACTCTTCCATGATCTAGCCACACAAAGATGATATAAGAAGCAAAAGGTGCAATCAAACTGGTGGAGCCAGATTAGGGTAGTGCGCAGTGGGAACAATGAAGGAAGGTCTCAGAAGTCAAGAACAATGATGTAGTTCTGGTAATCTAAATGTTAGAATTTGTGGTTGTTTTTTTTTTTATGCAGTCACCTATTTTACTGCAAGTTAGAGGGGTGTGATGATTACAATTTGACAGGATATAACATGAAGAAAAGTCTCGCCCTGCCCTGTTTTTATTTATTTGTATTCGACCGATACTGTAGTTGTTTCATTGCAACACACACAGACACACACGTTACACCCTTTGGAAAAAAAACTAAATGCATTGAGATGTTTCTTCAGTCAAATAAACGCCGGTGGCGGTCGTATTTGTAATTTTTAACTTATCAAGACGAAATTATGGTCAAGGAATAGAAATATACGAGCAACTAGTGGCCAGATAGATGCTCGTCTACTTCATGACTACTGTCAAGGTGTGCTTGAGCAAGGCACCGCCCCCCTTACTCAAGAGGTGCAGCACTGCGCACTCCTTTCACTCTGTCATGTCTCCTTCCCTCGCCTTGCATGCCTGCATGTGTGTGATCTGGCTGTGAGCTGGCTCTCAATATAGTGTTCAAAATAATACATGGTTGCATACTGTCTTGGTCACCTTTCTTGGAGAGGAATGTTTCCGTTGTGTGTGAAGGCATTGCAGGCGTTACTAAATCTGGGTATATGCGTACTGACTTCTGATCAAAGTCAGCAAAGGCCGGTTGTCGGAAAACAGTTGGGACCACAATCATAAATGTTAAACTGTTTAAACTGATTTGCGAGGTCAGGAGTCATATCCATTTCAGGATTATGGAGGCCACTGTGCTCTTAGGAACCTTAAGTGCAGCAGAAACTTTTTTGTAACCTTGTCAAGATCTGTGCGTTGCCACAATTCTGTCTCTGAGCGCTTCAAGCAGTTCCTTTGCCCTCATGATACTCATTTGCTTTGACATGCACTGTGAGCTGTAAAGTCTTATCTAGACAGGTGTGTGGCTTCCCTAATCAAGTCCAATCAGTATAATCAAACACAGTTGGACTCCAATGAAGGTGTAGAACCATTTTAAGGATGATCAGAAGAAATGGACAGCACCCGAGTTAAATATATGAGTGTCACAACAAAGGGTTTGAATACTTATGGTTGTCTGATATTTCAGTTTTTCTTTTTTAATAAATCAGCAAAAATGTCAACAACTACGTTTTTTTCTGTCAATATGGGGTGCTGTGTGTACATTAATAAGGAAAAACTAAAGTTAAATGATTTTAACAAATGGCTGCAATATAACAAAGAGTGAAAAAATGAAGGGGACTGAATGCTTTCCGTATCCACTGTATATATATATATACACACACACATATATACATTTCCAAATAGTTGCAACCCTGTGTGGCAGTTTATTGTATTCCTGCCTTCAAATGACCAAAAACCAACGTACACAGTGAATCTGACACTTATGGGTGCTCTCAGGGGACCAGGGCTTCGGGGCAATTGTCCTGCTTGGTAAATCAGCCTTGTCAACTAGTGAGTCGCTGTTGCTTTGCCAGGCTCTTGAAGGATGTGCAGAGGATCTTTGAAAAATCAAATCATCCATCCATCCATCCATTTTCTGAGCCGCTTCTCCTCACTAGGGTCGCGGGGGTGCTGGAGCCTATCCCAGCTATCATCGGGCAGGAGGCGGGGTACACCCTGAACTGGTTGCCGGCCAATCACAGAGCACATACAAACAAACAACCATTCGCACTCACAGTCACACCTACGGGAAATTTAGAGTTGTCAATTAACCTACCATGCATGTTTTTGGGATGTGGGAGGAAACCGGAGTGCCCGGAGAAAACCCACGCAAGCACGGGGAGAACATTCAAACTCCACACAGGCTAGGCCGGGGATTGAACCCCGCTCCTCAGAACTGTGGGGCATACGCTCTAACCAGTCGTACACCGTGCTGCCAGATCAATTCATGTACCATCCAAATTATTCTAATAATTATGACCTGACACGTATCTTATTTTCCCTATGCCTATTTTGTAGTGTGCCATGAACTGCAAACAAACAAACTGGATAACCTTTAAGAAATAAAAATAAAAATATTGTATCATCGTGCAAACTAGAATGACAGATGCACCAGGTGTCTTGTTCACGTAAGTTTAACCAAAGAAAACCTTTTTTTTTTTCTTGATTAGTAATAGGTTTTGGCTCTTAATACTATTCCATTCAGTCAATCAATTTCCAAACTATTCCCCTGAGCAAATACCGTGACTGTTGCAGGTTCCTCGAGTTTTTCGCAGTGCATTAAGGGGGGTGGCAATGTGCTTGGTGGCTCCAAATGGCTCCTGACCTCATCTGAGTGAGCCAAATTGCTGCACAACAAACAACACAGCCGCTAACGCTTCTCACCTAGAGCCACCCTGGCCGCCGAGGCGTCGTAGTTTATCCAGAAGGATACCCAGGAGAGGATGGTAATCAGGATGGATGGCATGTACGTCTGCAGAATGAAATAGCCGATGTTCCTCTTAAGTTTAAAGCTTAGAGAAAGCCGAGGGTAGGCACCTGTGAGGAATGGAAAGATATTTTCATCATGTATGCAGGTTGTTCTATAGTGTGTATGCAATTGTTAAAAACGTGTTGATCAGAAAATTCCAGAATTATATTCAATGAATACTTGATCCAGAGTTCACACAAAAAATACACTTACATCCTTAAATAACACTTACATCCTTAAATAACGACTGGAAAACATTTTGCTGACTCAGTGAGCAAGCAGGCACACATTTTATTTCCATGGCCAAGGTTGGATGCATTGCCATGGTAACAACACCCAGTTCACAAGTACGCACACACATACCTACAATGATTGGATGGAATAATGAAGATATTGCTAAAAATTAGCATACAGTATTTTAAATTTGAATCTCGCCCGCGTAATTTACTTAAAATGTTTTTGAGAATTATATTTCAACTAAATATGCTGCGAATGCTTGTCACTATTTGGAGTTCAAACAATATATTTCCATGCATTCAACTCCTTCCCCTTTATAAGTGGACACCATGGCTTGTTCCACCAGTTATCGCGTTTCTATTTTTGACTTTTTTCTAGAAGCTGCGGCATAACACAATTTTTTATTTGACTGTTTGAGGCCAAAGCCACCTGGTACAATCAACTGCTCACTTGCGAGGTGGTAAGAGGGAGTCACACCATCCTATTGCTATTCAGTGCTGACTATTCAGTGTGTTACATAACAATGCAATTCCAGCATGTTATTTTAAAACCGGGCATCATTAAGCTCTCCTATCTCTTGTTAGGGCTACAGGCTGTTTCATGTGTGGGATTTTGTGTTTTGTTTAGCTTCTGTTTTTAGGTTGACACTATCTGGAACGTATCGTTTCAGGTTCCTATATTTTCATCAAATTTTGTCTTAGGCCTGGTACACACATGAGGATTTTTTAAATCTTAAACCATTTTTTATGGGTGACAGATCTCACACATAAAGATTAAAAAAAACAAAAAAAACAGGCTTTTAACAGTTTTGGTCGTATTGTGTGTGGTGTGCGCCGATAATCTCGACACAGGACACCACACACATAAAGATTATGTTCCGCTACCGATCTCGAAGTCTCGTTTAATCACACATGATCTCACAAAAACAGAGAAGAGCAGACACTTCTGGGTATGTGCCGATGTTACCCAAATGTTTCCGAGGGGACCGAACGCAGGACTGTTGTCGTCAAAAAAAGACTTGCTTTGGAAAATACTTCTTGCCATCTGGGGAACCCACTTTTATACAAAATATGACATCGGGTAGGTCATGTTTGTTTGTTTTGTTTTATGTTTATTTGATTGCAGGGCACTTCTTTGATTTGCTACATTACATCCACGGCGTCATTCCTCAGGGAGAAGTCGGCTTGCCCAACACACATGAAGAGTTTTGGTCGTAAATATTAAACACATTCATTATTTAAGATTGTCAGCTCTGACCAGGCTTTTTTTTTTACTGTATATTCAAGATTGCCCCTGTACTCCTGCCTTGCCTTGCCTTGATGAACCTCCCCATTGTAACAGGCTGACATAATAAATGATAACTGAATAAGTCCATGTAGTGGTACGCTCGCCTGACTTTGGTGTGGGCAGTGTGGGTTCAGTTCCCACTCAGTGACTGTGTGAATGTGAATGCGAATGGTTGTCCGTGTCTAAATGTGCCCCGCGACTGACTGGCGATCAGTTCAGGGTGTAGTCCGCCTTTCGCCCGAAGTCAGCTGGGATAGGCTCCAGCGCCCTGCGACCCTAACCAGGATAAGCTGTGTTGAAAATGGATGGATGGATTGATGAATGAGTCCATCTCTGTAATCGGTTAACATACAGTGAATTATAAATATATTTTATTCATTATACACATTTTCATTACTGAAAGGAAATTCAAGAATCTCAATTAATAATATGTATCTGATAATAACATAATTGTTTAATGAATGAATAATAATAATATGTGAAATAATCACATGTATTTATCTTCCTTTCATTAGACTGGCCTTTTGTATGGTTGGTAATATTGATGACGGAAAGGTAAAAACAATTCACGTAGTAATTGGCGCATACGAAGAATGTCGCAGACCTAAAATATCTCATTGACTCCTGCTCGCGCACCTTTGATGGCAGCTTCTCCTGCCTATAAACCGTGCACCTCCAAATGATGCATATAAACGGTGTATGTGTGTGTGTGTGCGTGTGTGTGGGGGCGAGTGTGGGTGTTCAGCTGCACTGGCTGTAACTGCTACAGAAAACAGTAGCTGTGAGTGGGAGGAACAAGCATCTGTGCAGGCTGCCGGGATGTGGCGGGCACACAAAGTATCCAAACGTTGAGCTGAAGACAATAACAAGAGCAACACAAATTGTGGGGGTCACCTAACTTTAACCACATTAATAAGCTGTTATTCACTGTACTCGAATCATGTGAGGTAAGACATTATGTTTTGCTCACCATTAGTTAGTTATCAGTACAATAGAAAAGCTAAATAACCAATTTCCACATACATAAATGTGTAAGCGGTGGTGTATGGGCAATGATCCAAGTCAAGGTGTGAATCAAGGCATCTATTCTGCCTTTTTGCCATCATAGTCTGCTTTGCACAGAGGCCAATTGCAACAGAAGGACTTGAATTGAAAAATGGTATCTGTGTATGGCAGGTCGCCCTACTTTGCAATGGGCCACCTACAAGGGAACAGTATTGCCCAGCACATCATTATTTGTCAAATGAGTGAACTGTGAGTTCTCATGACGACAAATGCTAAACTATTCCATTTCATAGCCAGAGATTAAAATGAAATGGAAAAAGGTCAGTTGCAAAAAAACAGTTAGTCCTTCTGCTGTGTTTTGCCATAGCCTACTTCCAGAAGATGCCTTTTGGCAAAATATTTTAATTCTTCCTATTTAACCTTCTTCTTCATGAAACAATAAGTACAATTTACTTGCAGTGCTATGTGCGACTATAAAAATTGAAACTGATGTCCAGGGTAATCCGTGCAGCTGTAATGATTGATGTGTTAAGTTGCCAAGTGAGTACATGAACACTCACTGAAAAATCTGGCCAGATAAAGTTGAGATTTACAGTCAATAACCATGTCAGAATGGTTTTCTCAAGAAAAACACAAACTGAAAGAATTATAGAAGATCTTATCATCCCAATTTTTAGGTCTCCAAAAAAGTAAAAGAAAATGCCTGGTCACCCAATCTTAGATTCCACAGGGGTACCTAATAGTGAAAGGACAATGACCTCAATTGTAAACTTATTTTTCTCTTTTTAGTGATCAGGCTAATTAGAATCCAACCTCTCACAGAAGATACAGTAGCGAGAGAAAAACTAAGTAAAGGTAGAAGGGGAGACCCAAGGCCAGAATGGGTCAAGTGAGAGAAAAAAGCAAGAGGGAATTAAAGGCTATCTTGTGTCTCATCCTGACAGGAGCATGAGCACTTAACATTAATTATGTGTTGTGACTATATTTGTATATACTGTATATATATCTGTGTGTGTGTGTGTGTGTGTTTAACGATTCGCTTGGGCAGCGATTCAATTCGGAGCATGATTCGTGGTTCGGAATTCAATTGAAGTAGAGAACGATTTATTATTTGGAAACTGATTCAGTAACTTTTTAGCCAAAAATTCAACCAGTGTGACTGTGAAATAAATACCTGGATACTGGACAGGGCAGGTGGAATTTCCTAAATTCCTTTTGTTTCTGATAGTTATCAGGTAAAATTAATTATTGATATAAGAAACAAACAATAAACAACCATTATGACAAATAATAATAATACGATTGGCTGGCGACCAGTTCAGGGTGTACCCTGCTTCTCGCCCAGAGTCCAGCTGGTATATGCTCCAGCACGCTTGTGACCCTTGTGAGGAAAAGCGGTACGGAAAATGGATGGATGGATAATAATAATGGCAAATGTATTCATACTTTATTTGAATGAAGAGCATCTAACATATCTTCAGGTTAGATTAAGATTAGGTTTAATTTCTGATGTTGATTATAGAAATAATAACAATCATATTGTAATTGAACACAAAAAATGTAACACTCAAATGTTTGAATCGTATTTATTACTACCCACTCACGAGTCACGATGTGTGCCGTAGTGGTTACGTAGCTCTGAGAAGCTTGTAATGGCCACGTTACCATCTGTCATGAGTGAGACACTCTACAATAAATATCTATATATAAATAGCTCTGCATAAACAACACATGTATGTACAATCCAATTATCCAATAAATACTACAAACAAATATTTCTTGTGTCCCTTAATTGGCTGTCCTGAGAAATTAAATTCTCAAGAAAACGGCTATGCTAATGTGTAATTGATGAGTTTCGCAACACCAGGCAACAATAAAGCCAACATCCAACGATTTACAAGCCTATCCCTTTCTTGTATTTGCATTGTTTTCTGCCACGGCATCCATACTTCAGATTTGATCAATAATTATTAATTAGAATTGTGGAGAATTCAGACTTGGTACCAGCAACTAAAGCCCTCCCGTACCACTAATGACTCTGTTTAAAAAGACGTATGGTATTCATTAATTTCACTCTGAGATGCATAATGCGAGATTTGGTGAAGAGATACAGTAAATAAAAACATCATGTTGAGACTGCAGAAGCAGTGCAAATAGCCAATTTAGATTTAAACACGTACCGTGCACAATGACAGATTTCATTGATTTATTTTATTAATGGGGTTTTCTAGGCACTCCAAAACCCTCAAACAATTAATATCACAGTCAGCATGGGGCCAAGAACTATCTGACATGTTTCAATTGCACCTGTGTCATGTTTTGGCTAAGTAAGCCGCATATCAACCACCACCTTGTGTGGCTTATTCCAATTCCTTACATAAATCTAGTTGAGGAACTTATTGGGTTTGGAAAGCCTGAGGCCAACAGAACAGTCCTTGCTATTGGTATGTTTGTTGTTTTTCACTCGCCCCCTCAATGCATTTGGTTCAGGGGCCATGTAAAGCATAAGCTAATTGAATGCAGCATGTACTGTATGTAGGTTGCCAGTTAGTTTTCAGGTGGTAGTAGTAGGTCAAGGTAAGACAACCAACTTCAGACGCAGTTACATTTGCAGTGAAAATAGATTATTGACACATTCATGCACTGTGGATATGTGCATACATTTACCTGTGGAAAACACAACATTTCTGGAAACCAACTTGTAATCAACAATGGAAAACTGTGGCAATTCAATGCGCGTCACGCCTGTGACGGCTGACTCGCCCCCTTTCCAGTAGAACTCGATGTCGTCTGTGGTGTAGCCATCTGCACGAGAGGAGACACACACAAACACCAAGGTGTAACCATCTGCCTAAGAATCACTGGAGAGTGAGATTTGCAGCCTTGCTTATCATCTAACTGGGCTTTCATTTGGAAAAACAAAAACTTGTTTGAAGTTGCCTCCAAGAACATGACGTTGACTCAAGTTTATATAAATGGTATAAATATAGTAATTCCTAGTGTATATAACATGGATGCAATATATACTTCAAATGTACTCATTTCAGTCATAGCAACATGTTTTCAATCCAATTAAGGAAAGAAAATTGCACTTTATTTGCTCCTGAAACATAAGCTTTCGTGTCCCAGTTAAAACTGCAGTATTTCACATGCATTTATGTACTCAGCCTGTGCAGCTTCGGCAACCTGCGGTCTCTTTACTCACAGCTCTCTATCTCCAGAGTGCAGTTCTGCTCATCCAGGGGATACCTCCTGAGATCCATCATGCATGCTGCTGTCGTCGTTATCCTGCCAAAAGAAGACACGGATTGGGGAGGTGAGGACACAGGAATATATTTTAGATACTCTACTGATTTGCAAAAGTGTGTTTGGGAGGAGGAATAGATCAGCTGTATAGTTATAGTTACGTATAGCTCATAAGTAAGCGCAGGTGTATCGTGTTTGCACTTGAGATTTTTCTACAGCTATACAAGGTCCCAAAGTTGACAGTGCATGTCAGGGCACAAACCGAGGAAAGGAAACAAAGGAATTTGTCGATGGACGGCCGAGACAGGATTGACTCGAGGTAATGATCTAGGGAAGGGTACAGAAAAATGTCTGCTACTTTGAATGTTCCAATGAGCAAAGGTGTCTCCGTCATCCATCAATTGAAGAAGTTCAGAACGACCAGGTCTAACCATATCCCTAATCGTAGAGCTGGCAGGCCATTTAAACTGAGTGATTGGCTAGAAGGGCCTTAGTGAGAAGCTGACCAAGAACCCCATGTCAGAGATACAATGTTCCTCTTGTCTTCAGTGGTCCACCAACCTATACGGGAGAGCAGGTAGATGGAAGCCACTCATTAAAAGGCATGCGGCAGCCTTCCTGGAGTTTTCCCAAATGCACCTGAAAGCCTCTCAGCAAAGAGAGACAACATTATCTGCTCTGATGAGACAAGATGTTTGTCTTGCTCTTTGGGGTGAATGCCAGATGTCACGTTTGGTGGGAACCAGCCACCACTGAACCACCTGGCCATTGCCATCTCAAAAGTGAAGCATGGTGGAGGTAGCATCACGCTGTGAGGATGTTTTATTTAGCGGCAGAGATTGGGAGACTAGTCAGGTTTGAGGGAAAGATGAATGCAGCAATGTACAGAGACATCCTGGATGAAAACCTGTTGCAGAGCACTCTTAACCTCAAACTGAGATGACAGTTCATCTTTCAGCAGGACAACGACCCGAAGTATGCAGCCACGATATCAAAGTAGTGGCTTCACTTGAGAGATCTGCCAATGGATATGCACTGTCACTCCCTATTCAACCAGAAGTGCTGCAAAGAGTAATGGGTAAAACTGCTCAAAGATACAGTAAGCTTGTGACATCACATTCAAAGGATTTGAGGCTGTAATTGCTGTCAAAGATGCAGAAACAAAGTATTGAGCAAAGGCTGTTGATAGAAATTACTGGGTGCACACTTACACAACACTGCATACACTTTTGTTTGATTCGTCCCATTACAGATACACACCAAGATATCCTTATTAATATATAATTGCATTACACTTAGTCGCACCGACACAACAAACGCACAACATATCAACATCCGGTGCGTTGGGAAGTTCTCTCCGGGCGTGCTCTCCGCACCCCGAAACCTTCGGTAACTCCGAGCATTGTTAATATGTGTGCCACTCGATACAATTAAAACTGACACATTCAATATGGCAGATGTCTTGACATATCTCTATCAATAGCCAACACGTTCATTCGTGAAGTGATAGAAAGTGGTGCACACTCTGTCTGTGGGTTCCACGGTCTCAGGGCGCGAAGGGAGCATTGGACTGAATTTCCTCACGGACCTCATACACAGGCGAGATTACATGAGGTCACAACGGGAAGCAGTTCTGGCCACAAAACAAGCGGACAAGAACTTCTGCGGTCTCTTCCGGACAGATGCTGTTCTGAGCCATGTGCGGGAGACCCCAGCGCTGAACCTTCGCCAACCTTATTTGACTTTGTATTTTTTAATAAGTTGTTAAACTTTCCATCCGGCCTAATCATTAAAGTTTTACCTCGACCAGAATAAAAGAACGGGGCAATAGAGGTTTGTACGGCCGGCAGGTTATACCCTTTTCTTTGTTCTCTTTTCCTAACCTCTAACACTGTGAATGCTTATGTACATGTATTTGTAAT
Source organism: Phyllopteryx taeniolatus (assembly GCF_024500385.1). Classification (NCBI taxonomy): domain Eukaryota; kingdom Metazoa; phylum Chordata; class Actinopteri; order Syngnathiformes; family Syngnathidae; genus Phyllopteryx; species Phyllopteryx taeniolatus. The sequence continues at coordinate 43,714,161 of NC_084502.1, read as the reverse complement.
ACATTTGCAAACGTCAAAAAAACAACTTATGATGTGATCATGGGATGTTGTGTGTGGAATTTTAAGCAAAAAAAAGATGTTTAAATTATTTTTGGGAATAAGACTGTAACATAAAAAAATGTCGAAAACGTGAAGTGCTGCAAATACTTTCTGGATACACTATAAGCCTTTCTTGCCCTTAAATAGTGATAAGCTGACAAGGGGTAAAACTAAAAATTGGATCAAGGCAAGAGCTTGGCTGAGTTTTTGTGCAAGCTCACATCATTTGGGTCATGATGAGGTGTTGTGTTGTTTGTCAGATGTACAAGCTCAAACGACTGATAAGGAGACAGTCGGAAATAAGCTGCAAAGTAAAATGCAAATTCACAATGATTTTGAGGCCAACTCTACCCCGACTCAAAGCCGGCAGCTTGGCAGTTTGCCAGTGCTTGCCTTTATTCAGTTAAGAAGTTATGAAACCCATTATGTGACAATATTACACAGCTATTACAGAAAAATCAGGTCCACAAACTATAGATGGACAGTATGGCGCTATCTATAAATATAGGGGTCCTCATAAAAGGGAGAACTACTGACTGATAACCCATTAACAAAATAATCGAAACGCTGATGTTTCGAGAAAGAAAGTATCTGCTCATGATCACAAACATACGTACAAGCTCATCTGTGAAATTCAGTGGAGGCAATTGCTTCTTCTGTGATGCTCTCATTAACCTTCATTGATGTAACAAATGATGGTAGCAGGAAAATGAACACGTTAATTTACAGTAACATTCTATGTACTATTTTAACGATGTAACCAAACTGACTGGGAGATCCTTTGTTATACAAGATAATTACCCAAACAGACTGTAAAAACACTAAAGTTCATTGGGGGGAATAAGTGTAATCTTTTCGACTGGTCAATGCAATCAAACCCTGCTATTATATCTGTTTTCCTTGCTTTCTCACTGCTCTGCTATTCCATCCAAACCAAATGTTGAGGTGCCCTTGAGCATGTCACATAATCCTTTGGTTGCTCAGTGGCCTGCAGCAAATAACTGCCAAAATGTCATGTTGAGAAAGTGCGGTGCCATGATAGGGTATTAAACCAACTGAATTAAGTTGACACTGGGGCATGAACTATTTTTTACCCTGAGATTCACTTGAAACAAATTGTGGACGATTATTGTAGTCATTTGGCATGACCCAGTTTTATTCAAAAGGGCTGGCACCAAGCAACCAACCATCCATGTCAAGGACAGAAATTCCAATGAAATATGAAAAAATGTCATTGTGGAGTAAGTACCTTACCTGAGGCCATAAAGAACGGTTCCATCTGGATGAAGACGGATCATGCGGTTTTTGACCGTGACTCCATGAACAAATGACTTTTTGTCATTCAGGAAATAGGTGTCTGGTACCCAGAGCTGGTCTGCTACTCTATTATCCAAGGTCAGGTTTAGTGGGATACCAAGATAGGCGAGACGTTTGTCCCTCCAGTACTGTTGGAAATACATAGTCAGTGTGTAGTCCTGTGAAAGTACACAAGAGGATCTTAGTGTTAGTTCAGGGAAGGTTCCAAAGTGCAGGTTGGAGTAAATGTGGCACAGCTTGTTAGATTTTTAACATACTGTAAGTACAGAAGACTTACCATTGACAAATTCTGCTTAGGGTGCTGACCTAATTAGCACTACTTCAGTCTTTCTACTATTGCTGCTTCCTATGTACTGTATGCTCAAATTGCAACCCATAGCTGTGAAGAACAATGGCATGCCTGTTGTCAATTCTGCCTCTTTTTTTCCCCCTTGTTTGTCCCAGCCTAGGACTTTACCTGTGCACTTGTTTATAGGCAGGGAAAACAGAAGCCATCTTAGCAATAACATTGACACCAATTGACCCTAAACTATTCTACTTGAGCCAGTGAGAGATAGAGCAATGAGACTGCAACTGTTGACATCTTTGAAGTATTGTCAATGCAAGGGTTAATAGCATGTGCTATATGACAGACTCTTCTTGAGGTGCATTGTCCTGTTAAATGGTAAATGGACTGCACTTATATAGCGCTTTATCTACACCATCACAGTTATTGTATATACTGTATATATTGGGGGGGGGGGGGGTCACAGTTGACTGACTGGTGGTACATTCGCCTGACTGCGGTGAAGACAGCGTGGGTTCCGTTCCCACTCAGTGACGGTGTGGGGTATCTTTCTTATCAGAGAATGATACATTGTCCACTGTGTCATTTTTGTGGTGAAATATATATGACAGCACCATATTGATAGAAAATCACATACAGTATCTAGAGACAAACATTGAATGAGGTTAAATTTACCCCAACGATAATAAGTGGGTTACGGTCAGCAAAAAGGAGGCCAACATAGAGGACCTCTTTACCACCTAACAAAACACACAAGCCACATCCCGCATTCTCGTTTTGCTTCTCTGCACCCCCACCCCCTTCTGCATTTCCCTTCCCTCCTTCTTGGGCCAACGCCATGCTTTCCCCTCTGCCCGCTGTGGGTCTGAAATAAAATCATGCTGCACCAACGTGGTGCTGGCAAGGCATTCACACCTGCTGGTGCTGTAGCTCTCAGGTTGACACATAATAACAAAGCAAGAGGCATATTCAGGCGCACTACACTCGTTACATAAATGCAGGTCTCGGTCTTTTCACGTATCCCTGGTGTGCAAGTCCCACACACTTACAAAACACTACACCAAAACACAAAACACACACAATTTGCGTGAAGCCTCGAAAGTTGAATGGAATTATCCAAAGCTGATTGCATATTCATCAGCCTATGATTCTGGACTGTTTAGAGTTATTCATTTAGTTCTAGTGACATCTCAGTAGTGCTTGATTCATGTGCAAAGATACAGAATGGACAGAGAAGATCTTCGGCAGCACATGCAGCACAGATTTTACACACTACTTGAGATGTAAAATACACTGCTGCCACAAGATGGACAAAAAGTGATGATCAAAGTATTAGGAAAAATCAAGTCACAGCACAACACAAAAATTTGTTGGGAGACAGTAAGAAAAAAGAATGGAAATTCCAATAAGATAGAAATGCTGTACGATATAACATAAATGTCATTGCATAGGTGACCTGGGTTGACCACATGCAAATGGAAGCTTTTAAATTTTAACAGCTAACAAGCCATGTTTGGTAACTTGAGTGGGTGTTCAAAATGGACCCACGTCTCACTACGTCACAGCCAACAAAGAAAAATAATGATCAATACATCTCTGAATGACTGGCATGTGATCAAAGCTGTGGTGTTATCTACATTACCTACAGTTACAGTATGTGCTTATCGACTTTCTATTTACTGTAGGTATACGGACTTAAAAAAGCTAACTGTAGAGGGGAAGTCCCCGGCTGCTACTTGTGACTCACTAAGTGACTAAGTGGCAGAGATGGGAGTAAGTCACATATGTGCAAGTCACAAGCAAGTCTCAAGTCATTAACCTTCAAGTTTCAAGCAAGTCTCAAGTCACCTTGGGGGAAAAAAATCAATCAAGTTAAGTCGAGTCGCCACTAAATTTCAAGCAAGTGGAGTCAAGTCATACAAGCTTGCTCCAGCCGCAACATATATTGGAGGGGTAATAAAAAAACATTTTCACAATTTCTTTCCTCCATAAATCATCCATCCATCCATTTTTTGTTCCGTAACACAAAACAAAACTATTCACACCTTATAAAAGTTAAATGAACAACAACTGTGATTATGATTGAATGAATTTATTGGATTAAATTGTTTTAAAGTTGTATTTCAAACTCAATTTAACATTATTTCTGAACAAACTATGCTGTGTACTTTATGATGACAGCCTTGTAACTCCTACGATTCTTAAGAGAACACAATTAAGCAAAACCCAAGACTGTGATGTGGTTTGTCTCAAATTTCCAAGTGCCTTTGTTGTACATAGGTGAACGCTCTGTTGATGTTACTGGATAATATCAGATTTTGTTTATATTTTAATGCACAAATAGTATTGTATTTATCTGAGGAAGGTGCCCAAGCATTCTCAGCATCCAAGTCATATATCGGCCTTTCTAATTGTATCTGTTCTGTTTTCCTTTCTTTATTCTGCGAGGCCTGGAATGATATTATACACGCCCAGATATAGACTTTATACGTTTCCCAAAGTATAGACGGTGATGTGTCAATTGTGTCGTTCGTATCAAAGAATAGACAGGTCTGACAGCTCACGTATTGTTGAAATTTGGAATTATTCAGTAATTGCGTATCAACCCTCCATCTTCTTTGTGTTCTAGTCAGGTCACACAGTGATAGGACAATGATCTGAAATAATAATGTTGTGGTAAGTCGCGTTACGTACATAAGGCAGCATGCTACCATCCACCAAGAGATAATCCATCCTAGAATAAGCGTCATACACAGAGGAATGAAAAGAGTATTCCCTTCCCGATGGGTTTAGAATTTGCCATACATCGCAAATATTCATACTGTCCATATACATCTTAACTAAGCTGCCCCCCTTACTCATGGTAGTTTTCTTTGGGATACATTTGTCTAAATATGGGCCCAACGCTAAATTAAGGTCACCGCCAATGATTAACTTGGCATTTGCTGCATCATGAATAAATCTAAATATTTTTCTATAGAATTCTGGATCATCAAAATTAGGCCCATAAATTGTAGCAGTATTATTGGAGTGGAATGCATCTCCCCCGTGACCAATATGTACCTTCCAATACTATCAGCTATTGTGGACGTATGTCTGAAGGGCACCCCATTCTTAATTAGTATAGCCACCCCTCTGGCTTTGGCAGAAAATGTCAAGTGGTATACAAAGTACCCATCTACATCTAAGTTTGTTATGAGAATAATTTTTTAAGTGGGTCAAAAAACAAAACAAAAACATCCGGCTTGACTGACTTTATATGCGATAACACTGCCTCTTTTGATCAGTTCATTCACCCCTTTAACATTCCATGTGCGGAAGGTCAAATTGACAATTTATGTTTGAGTTGTCTTGCATTGGTCTAACTTATGGCAACACAATTCCATTACTCTGTGTATTAGTGTGGTCAGGAAAACCTACCCCCATGCCCTCTTCACCCCAAAAAACACCAAAACAAACGTATACTGAACACGTGAACGATGCATACAAGCCTTTTCAATAACCATAAGAAAACAAAAAAGGGAAAATTAAAAGGATGCCGGCTAATACAAAAAAGTTCTTTATCTCTAACGTCCACTTCACTAACATAGCTCCAAAGCAATTTTTTTACACCTCTTTGGTCTGTAACATACGCCCTTGTAAAAGTAGTATTCATGTGTAAAAGAAGCCTAAATAGAGCGATGTTAGGTCCGTAGCTTTTACCTGTATGAACCATACCTCAGTAGGTCTGAGCACCCTGCATAAACAAGTGTCCATAACTGGTATCCAAATGTCTATCAAACATGGTATCTGGCATTGATCTGTCCTGTCATAAGCCAAATTGTTCTTGCGCATAGCGATGGGCTTCATTGGGATCTGTGAACATCCGCTCCTTACCGTTGTGTACGACTCTAAGTTTGGCCGGGTATAGAAGTCCGAATTTAACTCCGGGTTTGTCGCGCAGCAGATATCTGACTGGAGTAAATGCCGTGCGACGTTTAACAATGGCTTGGGGCAAATCCCTAAAAATCAGAATGCGGTCGTCACCAAGCATCAAATTCCTCTTGCATGACACTTTTCAAAGAATTTCCTTCATGGTGTGACAGTAGTTTAGCCTGGTAATTAAGTGTCGCGGAGGAGCGTTGTCTCCCTGCTGCAACCACAGTGCTCTGTGCATGGTCCAGCAGCGCTGTTTTCTCCAGCTTCAATACGTCACGAAGCAGTTGTGCAACATAATCACTTACACGCTGTCCATTTTCTTTATCTTCTGGTACACCATCCATCCATCCATCCATTTTCTTTACTGCCTATCCTCACTAGGGTCGCGGGCTGCTGGAGCCTATCCCAGCTATCTTTGGGCAGGAGGCGGGGTACACCCTGAACCGGTCGCCAGCCAATCTTCTGGTCCGCCAACTATCCTTATATTCTGCTTCTTCGACCAACCTTCCAGTTATTTGCTCCACTTGCACCGTGACTTTTTTCTTTAACTCCACCACTGAGCTTGGCGTACAAACCCAATTCCAATGAAGTTGGGATGTTGTGTTAAACATAAATAAAAACAGAATACAATGACTACACACTACACTACAAAGACAAGATATTTAATGTTCAAACTGATAAACTTAATTGTTTTTAGCAAATAATCATTAACTTAGAATTTTATGGCTGCAACACGTTCTAAAAAAGCCCGGACAGGGTCTTGCTTACCATTGTGTTACATCACCTTTTCTGAGCCCATGTGGTGATATCCTTAACACATTGATGTCGGTTTTTGATGCGGTGCCGCCTGAGGGATCGAAGGTCACCGGCATTCAATCTTGGTTTTCGGCCTTGCCGCTTACATGCAGTGATTTCTCCAGATTCTCTGAAACTTTTGATGATATTATGGACCGTAGATGATGAAATCCCTAAATTCCTTGCAATTGTGCGTTGAGGAACATTGTCCTTTTTTCTATTTTCTCACGGATTTGTTCACAAAGAGGTGATCCTCGCCCCATCTTTGCTTGTGAATGACTGAGCAATTCAGGGAAGCTCCTTTTATACCCACTCATGGCACCCACCTGTTCCCAATTAGCCTGTTCACCTGTGGGATGTTGCAAACAGGTGTTTGATGAGCATTCCTGAACTTTCAGTCTTTTTTGCCACCTGTCCCAGCTTTTTTGAAACGTGTTGCAGCCATAAAATTCTAAGTTCACGATTATTTGTTAAAAACAATAAAGTTTATCAGTTTGAATATTAAATATCTTGTCTTTGTTGTGTATTCTTTTAAATATAGGTTGAACATGATTTGCAAATCATTGTATTCTGTTTTTATTTTATATTTAACACAATGTCTCAACTTCATTAAAATTGGGTTTGTATTTGTGCCCGAGTCTGCCATATCTTTAAGTTGCTTCTTGTGTTGTTCTAGCTCCCGTCTCAGAGCAGATATGGCTATATTGTTTTCGGCCCTTAATGCAGCCATTTCGCCTCGCAGTTTTGCAAAATATCCGTTTTAATTTGGGTCAGCTTGGCGTCCAATGATGCAATCGCGGTCACCACTTGTTGGTTGCCAAACAGGGGCTCCTCGTTGGCATTGCTACCATTGAGCGAGCACCACATTTTCGTTTACATGTAGAGATATTTTTGCTTTAGAGCTTCAAAATAACAGAGATTCATGTTATGAATTTAGAATAATGATGATGTAACATTCAATGTACCGGTATTTACTTTTATCAATGTTGACTATTCCATTTATAGTAAGCACAGGTTTTAGTACGCTATTTGATTATTAACAACTGTTAACAACATGCCATAAAAACCTGACCTGAACAAGAGAAATGGATATTATTTTCAGAATCCTCGATGCAAAATTGTCCATAATCAGTTAAAAAAATAATAGACAACTCACAATTTTTTTTGTAACCCAATCTTATTAATTTGTGCTGTTAATTTGTATTCCATGTCTCCTTCATTATGACCATAACTTTAGCATTCATCAATCACATCAAATGACACCCCACATTCCTCTTTTCCCTCTTTCTCCTGAGAAGGATCAAACATTGGGTTCACATTACCAACTCCCTCTCGAGTGACAGCATGTGGCCAGTCCAGCAAGCACAAAAATGCCTAGACATAAATAATTGAATTCAACCATGTACAGTGTACAAACACATGGCTGTCATCAATATTGCATGGTTACAATCAAAATGAATTTGTGATGAAGACTGGGTCAGCTCTCCACAACCTGCCCAGTAGGTTGGGCTCTGATTTTCTTGTATAGAGGCTGGATTTGTGGCATTAATTCTGTAGAGATAATAACAGTGACCGGTGCAGATGATGAGCCTCAATTATTCAATTAAGCCGCCTGGATAATCACATTCATTTGAGAGGATTCAGATAAGCAGAGTTTTGGCTGTGAAGTGACCCATATTTAATTTAATCTTTTCCTTCGGAATGCTAGCGTTCTTACTTCTACGTCATGATAGGGACAGCATGACCATGGCATACCATAGTTTTGATTGACAGTGACTCGAGATATGATATTTCCAAGATATGTTACTGTGAGCTGGCACGGTGAACGACTGGTTAGCACATCTGCCTCACAATTCTGGGGACCGGGGTTCAAATCCCGGCCCCGCGTGTGTGGAGTTTGCATGTTCTCCCCGTACTTGGGTGGGTTTTCTCCGGGCACTCCGGCTTCCTCCCACATCACAAAAACATGCGTGGTAGGTTGAGTGAAGTCTCTAAATTGCCCGTAGGTGTGAATGTGAGTGTGAATGCTTGTTTGTCTATATGTGCCCTGCGATTGGCTGGCGACCAGTTCAGGGTGTATCCCGCCTCTTGCCCAGAAGATAGCTAGGACAGGCTCCAGCACGCCCGTGACCCTAGTGAGGATAAGCGATGAAGAAAATGGATGGATGGATGTTACTGCATACAAGAAGTAGCAAGCAGCAAGCAACAAGCAGTAGCAGAAAAAAAGGTCAATTAAATAAAAACATTAAAAAAAAATTAAAAAACAAAGGCTCATAATGATGATCGGCATAGTGTCACAGCGCTAGCTCTCTCTAAGAGAGAGAGAGAGAGAGAGAGAGAGAGAGAGAGAGAAAGAGGGTAATTGTAGTGGAAAAAAGGTGACTTTCAACTATTAAAACATGCACTCGCACAAATGTGACAAGATGAAATTTTTAATCGCACAAGATGAAAAATGGTCGCAGTCTCGAGCCCTGAAATATGCTCTACCCCTCAACACAAAATGCTTTGGAATGACAGCAAAATATTGCTTGCAAAGACCTGACTTTTTAAAACAACTGGCAGAATTGGTTGCATACAACAAGCAGCAAGGAGGGGCAACTCCGATGTAAAGTTTGTCCCACGGGATACAGTGTACTTCCACTATGCCAGTTCACATTATTCTATGACAGAAGAAAATGCATTTACAGTATAAAAAACCATTACGTCTGACACATATCGAAGAGACCTGTAAAAAAAAAAAAAAAAAAGTAAAAAAATGGCCACAGCACAGCTCTGCTGTTTTTTCTGTACCTTAACTTCCGATTTTCTTTGCAGGAGGGAAAAACGATATGATATGTAACCACTATGTACTCTATATGAACCCTTGTTCACGTAAGCAATTTGAGTCACTTTAATGTAATTTCAGCCTATGCCCTTGGGATGTCCCTGAGGCAGTATAGCAACACAGTGCGGGGGAATCCCTGAGTGGTTTCCTATTCTGCTATAGAAGGGTAAAAATAACCCTTACTGAAAGTATAACAAAAAGAAAAAAGAAAAAAAGGTGGGGGGGTTGATTGAATTAGCCCTTTACTTCTACAACCCCAATTCTAATGAATTTGGGACGTTGTGTTAAACATAAATAATAACAGAATACAATCATTTGCAAATCATGTTCAACCTATATTTAATTGAATAAACTACAAAGACAAGATATTTCATTTTCAAACTGATAAACTTGATTGTTTTTAGCAAATAATCATTAATTTACAATTTTATGGCTGCAACATGTTCCAAAAAAGCTGGGACAGGTGGCAAAAAAGACTGAGAAAGTTGAGGAATGCTCATCAAACACCTGTTTGGAACATCCCACAGGTGAACAGGCTAATTGGGAACAGGTGGGTGCCATGATTTGGGTATAAAAGGAGCTTCCCTGAATTGCTCAGTCATTCACAAGCAAAGATGGGGCGGGGTTCACCTCTTTGTGAACAAGTGCGTGAGAAAATAGTCGAACAGTTTAAGGACAATGTTCCTCAACGTACAATTGCAAGGAATTTAGGGATTTCATCATCTACGGTCCATAATATCATCATAAAGGTTCAGAGAATCTGGAGAAATCACTGCATGTAAGCGGCAAGGCCGAAAACCAACATTGAATGCCTGTGACCTTCAATCCCTCAGGCGGCACTGCATCAATAAACGACATCAACGTGTAAAGGTAGGTTATTTTAACTTTTAAGGGAGAAAGTGAAACTTTATTTTCGTACATCCATCCATCCAGTCTCTGAGCCGCTTCTCCTCACAAGGGTCGCGGGAGTGCTGGAGCCTATCCCAGCTATCTTCGGGCAGGAGGCGGGGTACACCCTGAACTGGTTGCCAGCCAATCGCAGGGCACATAGAAACAAACAACCATTCGCACTCACATTCACACCTACGGGCAATTTAGAGTCTTCCATTAACCTATCATGCATGTTTTTGGGATGTGGGAGGAAACCGGAGTGCCCGGAGAAAACCCACGCAGGCACGGGGAGAACATGCAAACTCCACACAGGCGGGGCCGGGGATTGGACCCCGGTCCTCAGAACTGTGAGGCAGACGCTCTAACCAGTCCCCCACCGTGCCGCCTATTTTCTTACATATCTTATTACATCTCTTCATTTACATGACAGCACTTATTGTCTGTATTTTTGGATAGAATTGCTGGGCATACAGCATTTTGGTTATGGGGAAAAGGAGACTACCCATCCATTCATCCATTTTCCATACTGCTTATCCTCACTAGGGTCACGGGCATGCTGGAGCCTATCCCAGTTATGTTCGGGCAAGAGGCGGGGTACACCCTGAACTGGTTGCCAGCCAATCGCAGGGCACATAGAAACAAACAACCATTCGCACTCACATTCACACCTACGTGCAATTTAGAGTCTTCAATCAACCTACAATGCATGTTTTTGGTATGTGGGAGGAAAGCGGAGTGCCCGGAGAAAACCCACGCAGGCATGGGGAGAACATGCAAACTCCACACAACCAAGGCGCCATTTGAACCCGGGTCATCAGAACTGTGAGGCAGACGTGCTAACCAGTCGGCCAGTCGGTAGGTTGATTGACGACTCTAAATTGCCCTTAGGTGTGAATATGTGTGCGAATGGTTGTTTGTTTATATGTGCCCTGCGATTGGCTGCCGACGAGTTCAGGGTGTAACCCGCCTCTCGCTCAAAGTCAGCTGGAATACGTTCCAGAACAAATGAGTGAAACCACCAGTGGAACATCACATACTGTATATTCATAGTACCTACTCTATGTGATGCTCACTTCTGCTGAGAGATCATGAGGCTTTCAGTATGATGAGATGAACCAGGAGCTTTTGCTTATTCGAAATATTTGCAAAAATCACTTTATCCAACAGCAGGAAGCCTCTTTAGGTCAATTACGGACATTCCGTCAGTCTGGAAGTTTGATGGTGGGGGTTAAAGACATGCGAGTATATTAAGCCACATTGTAGAGAAAAGATGTCTGAGACCTATATAGGATAATGATGGTGACACAGTTAGGTTCTACACTCGTGGGCATACAGTAGTTATCTTGGGGATTGTGAGACTTATTTGTTGTAGCCAAGTGAGGCTGATGCCATAAAAGCCAGACACACCAAAAATAAGTTAAAAATAAAAGGTCAGGGTGCAAGAAAAACAACAAACTTAAGAGGGAAAAAAGAAAAAAAACTGGCACTGTGAACATTTGGGTAAAGAAATCTTTTCAGTGTTCATGATGAATATCTCTCTTTCGCCCACATGCAGCCGTGGGATGACTCGCTTGTTCAGCCTGTTAGTGTAACTCAGTGCTGACCGGTTGCCCACGTGAGGGTCTGTGAATTAATTTCTCCTGAAACAGGAGCTGCATGTGATGGGATCAGAGGCTTTGATAACACTTGCTCCAGCAAAACCTGGCTGTTCACCTCTGCACAACACAGACTCCTGTCTGTCAGTTACAGTGTGTACAGTAAGTGTTATGACAGCAACCACAGATGAAAGTGAATGAAAAATCATTCTGACAGGACACTAAAACCCCTTGGTGGAGGTTACGAGTTTAGATAAATACAGTGAAACTTTGAATTCCCCTGTAGTCATAGAATTAGGAAGTCAACCATATAGTTGATGTACAAAAACTTGGGTTGAAATGCCATCGTGCGTCAAGTCCCTTCAGAAAAAAAACGGTGTTTTCCTGTTCTTCAAATGTTATCTTTATTAATTTCAGACTTGCCAGTGAGTCGGCTAAAATTTGGGTACAAAAGGGTACAAAAGGTGAATTCTGTTTCAAATTCCTCATTCCATGTCAAAATGGTTAACCTCGTAAACTCTCTTGAATTAAAAGAGACCGCTTTAAAGCACCCCATAATGCTGGATGGTCTCTTTATGACAGGTGATCTAATAAATTGCACTGTACATCCAAAAAGACATGAAGCACACGGATTCACATTCCAAAGCAGTTAGACTCAAGCGTCACCATACATGTCGTCAAGCAAGATGTTTTTTTTTTTTAAATAGTTTTTGTTTTAATTGACCATTAAGGGTATTCATTTGTTAGAACATTGCCCATTCAGTTAATTAGGTTAATTAAACATTTTAATGGCATCAGTTTGACTCAGGAAATGATGAATTTCTATAATACATCCTTTGAAATAAGGTTATACAGGATTTGAAATCCAAACAAATCGGACGTCCATCAGCGTTTTGTGTTACCTTAGCGTAGGGGTGGGCAATATATTTTCCAAAGGGGCCATGTGAAAAACTGACACGGTTGTCAAGGGCCCCTTCAACTGTGTTCCATATTAATTTAATGTCTTCATATAGCCTGAAATTGTCTTGTTTTAATTTGCTGCCAGTTGTGTATATATGATAAATACTGTTGTTATAATTAGGAAATACAAATTTTAAACAAAATTATAAGCTGTCATATACATTTAATCACTATTTGAACATTAACAAAATGTATGCTTGCAATAAGCATAATTTTTTTTCTACATTTTTAGTGTGCTGATATTTTTAGCACCAACCAACATATTAGCTGTTCCTAGTCAGACCTCCCAAATCATATAGATCAACAATTCCCAACCAGTGTGCCGTGGCACATTAGTGTGCCATGAGCGGCTCAGAAAATGGATGGATGGATGGTGTGCCGTGAGATTTTCCAATTGTAAAAAATGTGCCTTTGCTCCATAAAGGTTGGAAATTAATGAGATAGATAGATAGATAGATAGATAGATAGATAGATAGATAGATAGATAGATAGATAGATAGATAGATAGATAGATAGATAGATAGATAGATAGATAGATAGATAGATAGATAGATAGATAGATAGATAGATAGATAGATAGATAGATAGATAGATAGATAGATAGATAGATGCACACGCGTTCGGAGAGGGACAGCTTTCTTAGACGTTCCTTGGGGGAAAACGGGTCTGAAATAAAGTGTTTGATCACTGAAAATATTTTTTGTAAGCTGGCAAGTGATTTGGTCGAGTCTTTGCTAAATATAGTGAAAATGTTGCTATTTTGTCATATTGCAGACACAAGTCGTAGTTCTTGGTCGCTTGTACTGTCTACCCGCGTCACCATCAAAATAAAAGCACCACTTTCAAAATAAACTCCTGCATATTTTTTACTTTTGGTTTTATTTTTAATTAAACATAACTATAAACACTACAGGGCCCAGACAGAGACCGTGGTCTAGCCAGATGTGGCCTTACTTTCCACCGGTCTGTCTTTGAGGGTCCACTTTCCTCAACATACTGAACAAAACTGCACTCACTATAACATGTTGCAGGTCCTTGATAATGCATACACATAAGTATAGTAATATTAAAAACAGTGACAGATCATTTTCTGGACGTATTTCCATTTGCTTTCAGTAATCACTGCCACAGCAGTTTCCTCTAATCTATTTTGCCTGGTTCTGATCTTGTCCCCATATGCCCCCAACACACCCCATACAAATTTCTGAGGTAATTAGTGGGTCTCATCTAGGCCCCTTAGCATCTGCTGGTTGAAGCCCTTGCGCCCTTGTAAAGGCACAGGGGGCAGTAGGAAAGCGACGCCGGGCAAACCTGCTGTGCCAGATGCTGTCACTGTGCTGTTTTCTGTTTCAATAAATATTTACATCTCACAGCTCTCCCTCTCTCTCTCTCTCTCTCTCTCTCTCTCTCTCTCTCTCTCTCTCTCTCTTCTCCTATATTTCTTCCACTCTTGATTTGCTGCCAGACTTGATTCAAACTGCAGTTCATTTAATCAACATAGGGCAGGATTGCAAATAAGGGAAATGTCTAGAGAATATATACTCACTGGGAGCACACTTCTTTTGGAATACCCAATGAGATCCAAAACATCTGTTTCAAAAGCTGCCTCACGCTGAGAACTGCAACTATTATTTTGACTTTCCTAGTGCAAATTCCAACCATACTGTAATAATTACCATATTGTTAAATTAATCCCTCTGTAAAAGTGCCAATCAATGATCCCCTGCTCTGCAGTATTCTCAGCGTACACTCGAAGTTTTTGCACTGCGGGAGGAAGCCAGAGTACCTGGAGACAACCCACACAAACACAGGGAGAAAACACAAACTCCACATAGAAGACCCAAGTTGAGATATACTGTACTGCAAACTGCGCAGCCGTACCTAATGTTGCAGGTACGTGTGTTTGCTCTTCGTTTGTCAAAGAGGTATTTATTTTTGTGTCTCTGGGTTTTTTGTCGTAAGTGTAGTTTGCAATAGTGTGGAACTGCGGTGTGGTACTGTAGCTAAACAAGATGGTCAAAATATTAGACACAGCTCTCATTATGATGGCGTTCAGGTCTACACCGTTGCAAACTACAGCCACAATATATTTATGCCTCTCCAATGATGCCAATGAAAACTGAGCATTACTACCTTTGTAAAGGCAGCCTATTTGATACAGCTAGATGATGGAGGTGTACTGGAGAAATCAAGGGACTAATAATGAATTCTTAAAATAGTCGAAGTGATGAAAAGCAATATCCTTCTTCAAGCACATTTTGTCGACACTTTTTTATTTGTTCATCCACAAGATACTACTGTATAACCATTTTGTTTCTTGCAACGGCTATTTTTTTTTTTTTTACTTCTCCAAATTTTTCTACATTTGCATACCTGTGAGAGCAACCTAATGACTCAAATTCAATTCCAAACCATCAGTTAATCTGCATCGCCACTAACTATATCATTTGACTTTTGCGATTGTTTCTGCTGAAATGTTTTATATTCAAATGCCATTATTATAGCATTTGGGAGCGAAAAGAGGCCTGATTTTCTTTTCTTTTTTTTTGAGAGCAAGCAGTACATATTTTGCAAATTCTGGAACTTTCAGACCCAGTTTGCAAATAGTGCCCATGGTTTACTTTGTTTGGTTGGTGAAATTGATTTAGTGGCTGGAATTGCACAGAGTTGTACAGGAGTCCTATTGAGCCTTTTTGGCCTGTGGGACTCCTGAGGCAGCTGATGGGTACCGCTGGCCAAGCAGAATGGAGCTTTGGTGGTCGCTAAGTCAAAAACTCGGACATGGGAGAAGTTTGGTGAGGCCATGGAGAACCATTTCCAGATGGGTTCGAGGAAATTCTGGTCCACCATCCGGCGTCTCAGGAGGGGGAAGCAGTGCACCATCAACACTGTGTATAGTGAGGATGAGGCACTGCTGACCTCGACTCGGGACATTGTGAGTCGGTGGGGAGAATACTTCGAAGACTTCAATTCCACCGACATGCCTTCCCATGAGGAAGCAGAGGGTGTGTTCCACACTACAGGGGGATCACACTCCTCAAGCCTTCCTGGTAAGGTCTATTCAGGGGTGCTGGAGAGGAGGGTCCGTCGGGAAGTCGAGTCTCAGATTCAGGAGGAGCAGTGTGGTTTTTATCCTGGCCGTGGAACAGCGGACCAGCTCTACACCCTTGACAGGGTCCTCGAGGGTGCATGGGAGTTCTCCCAACCCGTCTACATGTGTTTTGTGGACTTGGAGAAGGCGTTCGACCGTGTCCGTCGGGGAGTCCTGTCGGGGGTGCTTCGGGAGTATGGGGTGCCGAACCCCCTGCTACGGGCTGTTCGGTCCCCGTTTGACCAGTGTCAGAGTTTGGTCCACATTGCCGGACTCTAAGTCGGACTCTTTTCCGGTGAGGGTTGACCTCTGCCAAGGCTGCCCTTTGTCACCGATTCTATGGACAGAATTTCAAGGCGTAGCCGAGGCGTAAAGGGGGTCCGGTTTGGTGGACTCAGTATTGCATCTTTGCTTTTTGCAGATGATGTGGTTCTGTTGACTTGAACAAGCCGTGATCTCCAACTCTCACTGGAGCGGTTCGCAGCCGAGTGTGAAGCGGCTCGGATGAGAATCAGCACCTCCAAAGACCATGGTCCTCAGTCCGTCAAGGGTGGAGTTCTCTCTCCGGGTCGGGGATGAGATCCTGCCCCAAGTGGAAGAGTTCAAGTATCTTGGGGTTTTGTTCACGAGTGAAGGAATAATGGAACAGGAGATCAACAGGCGGATCGGTGCAGCGTCTGCAGTGATGAAGACTTTGTATCGGTCCATTGTGGTAAAGAAGGAGCTAAGCCGAAAGACGAAGCTGTCATGGGTGTGTGTTATGGTTGTTGTCTTCCCCCTGTCTCGTACACACCTGCTACTGAGAGCATCTTCTCCACCTGTGCCTCGTTTACCCTAATTACCCCATGCATTTAGCCTCGTGTCTCATTCTCTGTGGTCGCCAGTTCGTTGTACCTTGTTGTCTCGTTCCAGCATTCCTTGTTTCCACATCACCGACTCATAGTAAGACTAGAACCCGTTCTGATTATTGACCTTGCCTTTTTGCCTCACACCTTTTTGGATTGCCTGCCTGTGTACCGACCTCTGCCCGTTTGTCAAACCTCTCTTTTTGAAACTATCCATTTGAATTGGTGTCGTGAATTTGGGGTTCTGTCCTTTGTTCCGTTCATGACAGAAGCTCACAATTTACCGGTCAATCTACGTTCCTACCCTCACCTATGGTCACGAGCTGTGGGTCGTGACCGAAAGAACAAGATCCCGGATACAAGCGGCCAAAATTAGTTTCCGCCACAGAGTCTCCGGGCTCTCCATTAGAGATAGGGTGAGAAGCTCAGTCATCCAGGAGGGGCTCAGAGTAGAGCCGCTGCTCCTCCGCATTGAGAGGAGCCAGATGAAGTGGCTCGGGCATCTGACCCCGGGGTACGACAGAGGACACACTGGAGAGACTATGTCTCTCGGCTGGCCTGGGAACGCCTCGTGATCCCCTCGGAAGAGCTAGAGGAAGTGGCTGGGGAGAGGGAGGTCTGGGCTTCCCTGATATAGCTACTGCCCCTGCGACCCGACCTCGGATAAGCGGAAAAAAATGGATGGATGGATGGATGGATGGATGAATTGTACAGAAGGAACTCAGGAAAGTGACCATTTTGAAAGGCTGTACTCCAGGGAAATCCCTGAGAGCTGTGACTCTTCTACTGGCTGGATAAAGCATGACAGTGTCACAGTCATTATTTATTTCTGTCTGAAGAACCCATCCATCCATTTTCTGTACCGCTTATACCCACTAGGGTCACGGACGTGCTGGAGACTATTCCAGCTATATTCGGGCGAGAGGAGGGGTACACCCTGACCTGGTTGCCAGCCAATTGCAGGGCACATATAAACTAACAACCATTCACACTCACATCCACACTTACGGGCAATTTAGAGTCTTCAATCAACCTACCACGCATGCTTTTGGGATGTACCTGGAGAAAACCCACGCAGGCACGGGGAGAACATGCAAACTCCACACAGGGGGGCCGGGATTTGAACCCTAGTCCTGAGAACTGTGAGGCAGATGTGCTAACCAGTCTTTCACCATGCCGCCCTGATGAACCCTCACCCAATTTACAGCAAGTCTGTGATTTTTCGGTTGGTTAAGAGAGAATGTGCTGAAAATGACAGCAATTTGGTAACATTGCAGCAAGTATGTAATCCATCCATCCATCCATTTTCTGAGCCGCTTCCCCTCGCGGGTGTGCTGGAGCCTATCCCAGCTATCATCGGGCAGGTGGCGGGGTGCACCCTGAACCGGTTGCCAGCCAATCGCAGGGCACATACAAACAAACAACCATTCGCACTCACATTCACACCTACGGGCAATTTAGAGTTGTCAATTAACCTACCATGCATGTTTTTGGGATGTGGGAGGAAACCGGAGTGCCCGGAGAAACCCACGCAGGCACGGGGAGAACATGCAAACTCCACACAGGCAGGATTGAACCCCGGTCCTCAGAACTGTGAGACTGACGCTCTAAACAGTCATCCACCGTGCCGCTGCATGTAATTCAAAGGGAACTATTATAATAAATCATTGTACTGCTGTAACTTCGATAGTAACAATGAGGTTAAATGGCATTATTATACTACTAAACTGAGCAAAACAATCACGTCTCGCTTGGCTGAACAGTCGTCCAGGTATTTCCTGGACAAATGCTCATAAATCATAAGTGATAGGGTAACGTTGGCTTTGGACCCCATTGAGGTATAGTGAGATATCAACTGAGTCTAATCCGCTCATAAATCCCAGAAATGCCATTTATCAGAAGAAATCAGTGGCAGAAAAATGTAATCTCGCTGGACGCAGAGGTTGCTATGGGAGTGACTGGTTGAAAGGTCCAAGCCAGCAATCACCTGGTGAAGTAATCATCAAGTCATTAGTATTGATCAGAGCCCACCCACGCATACATCCCCCTGCAGTCCAGCACATAATAAAGCTGCAGTGGCCTGATGAGCTTTAGTGACCAAATCATTATCGCAGGACATGGGCCCAGAAGCTGGACAGAAGCCAACATGGTTCCATCTACTTTACACACGCAACGGCCCTTAATGTGTCGGTGCTGATATTGGTGATTGTATCATGTGATTTTCTAAGCCTGGACCTGAACCAAATATACTTTATTAAGTCTTACAATTCACACAAGGAGTCTGCAAACTCAGTTGACGGGGCGAGACCGTGCGAGACGGTGCAATCACATTTCTGATGCAATTTAGGTCATTGTCGGCAAATGTTTCAGGAGCAGCCTCAATTGTTAAAGAAGAAGAAAAGTACGTTGCGCTTCTCAACCCAGAAAAGCAGCATCACCTTATTAGTGCAGCCAGTTGCATTTCTCTAATAGCTGTCAGCTGAGTGGGCCTCCGGAAAGGATGCTCCTGTACACTGTTAACTCTGGCTCAAGAGGTTAACAAGCAGCACCAAGTGTGAGCTATAGGTTCTGCTAGGTGCTGACTGCTAATGTTAATGAGATTTAAATGCTCCAATCTGGAAATATTTTGCAATATATGTATATATATATATATATTATTATTATTTTTTTTTTTTTTCTGGAAATCAAAACAAATTTACACCATCAGGATACCTGTTGGACTTCATGCTGTTTGTACAGTATCTTTTTCAGGACAAGAGGGACCGTTCCCAAGCTATAAAACGCAAGTGGTTGTCACTGTTCCAAAAGATCACCTATAAGGGTACCACAACAGTGACTAACCATATAGCCCATGTCCAGACTTCCAAGGGATAAAAATCTCCATCCCCAGCAATTGCATTATAGCAGGATTTGGCCCACGGGCCTTAAATTTGAACCTCTTTGTTCCTTGGGCGTGTAGATACGATGTACTGCAAGTGCAGACATTCAAATGTTCAGTGCCAAGAAAAACATCCTATCTGCTACACGTCACACAGCATAATGGGCTGAAAGGGAAACCTTGATTTACATCGGCACCCGTCTACCGGCGGCTACATTTATAATTGTATTATGCCAACGAATTTGTGCAGAAAGCATTGTTTTATGTCAACACAAGCGAGTAGGATTTGTGATGTAAATCCACTCACCATGTTGACTTCAGAAACCATGTCTATGCTGGCCACGTCTATGCTCATCCCGACTGCTACTGGGGCCCCTGGAAGAGGTTAAACAGCCTGTTATTATGCATGTGGGCCTACTCCTCTACACTTGACCACAACACAATGAATTGTGAAGTCAAAAAATTAAAAAATACAAAAATCAAGCTGCTCGAGCGGATGAATGATTGGTGAATACCTCCAAAGTCTGGCCTCAGTCGAATGTCGTACCCTTTCAGGAGTTTATCCACCGTCTCCTTCACGAATGACATGTTGCCTGGCTCGTTGACACTGAAACGACAAAAAAAAGATCACCACCGTGACTAGTGCACCAATGCAACAGCGTCTTGGCTACACAGCGCGGGCGCTCACCTTTTGGCGCAACACACTATGGACCCGACCACCAGTGCGGACAAGACGCGCAATTGGCGAGCCTTGTGCAAAGTCCACATGTTTTACACGCGCATACGACAGCAGAAGCAGCGGCGGAAAAAAATAAAACAAGAGCCTCCTCGATCAACAGTCTTTCAAATCTCAGTCAAATCCACTGATTAGCCATGAGAAAAGTCGGTTGGGAGAAAGGATGGGGGGGGGGGGGGGGCGCTTTGAGTCAACAGCTCAGATGGAAAATATGGGCTAACATCGCTTCCCCGTCCAACACTGGTTCTCTGGTCTGATTGTGCAGGAGCGCATATTGAAGAGAGGCTGGACGAGAAAGCTTCAGCCACCGCCGCCGCTGATGATGATGATGCTGATGATGATGCTGGCGGCGGTGAAGGCACTCGTCTCGTTCCCATGAGCGACGGAGCCCAATACTTGCACGCTGGAAGAAATGTTCACCACGAGTACCAAACAGGGGCGTTGCAGCTATTTAAGCACGTTACCCACAAGTCCCACATCAGTTATTTCCTAATATAACATTTTCTCTGCTATGTTTTTTTTTTACATCCCATCCAAACTATCTTTTTAAAACAATGTACATATTTCCTGACTTTTCCTTTATTTTGATTGTGTCATTTGGTTGATGAACCATTTGTTTTGTTTGTTTTTAGGAGAAATCATCACATTTTAATTGAGATTCATTTTTATTCCGCCTGTCTTCTACTTCTACATGCAGAAATTTCAAGTTCCCTTTTTTTCTTTTTCTTTTTTCCCCCCCGAATTACAATGGGTTGGCACACTTTTTACAGCGTTCCTAACACCATCTGCAGCAACCCCCTCCCCTTTATTTCCTCTCAAAAATGGCAGGACTCGAACACAATCCGGGCTAGGGGGCGGTCTGGCTGCATTAATCAATTACTCAATCGATGCTTGTGATAGAATGGCAAATGTTTGTTGCCTTGGGTTGATTCGTTATCTTGGCTCTAGTCTAGTCGATACCATCGATTATTTCGGGTGGGAAGTGGGGAATTCCGTTGGTCAGCCACAGGGTGGGTTGGGAGAGGGGACAGGTGTGTGCGGTTTGTGGTATGAAAACCTGCTTACCTGCTTGTGTCGTAGATGGCGTACAACTTCTTATTTCCGTCAACGGCATTCCTGAAAAAGAGTTTAAACACATGAATTTTGGAGGATTGTCAGGATCATTTAAACATCTATAGTCCAGTGTCCACATGTCAATTTGGATATACTATAGTTTTTTGTTTTTTTTTTAACTACAGTGTAATTAGGTTTTGGACAGCTCTTACTGTTTTATTAGAGTGTTGCACGCAGACATCATGACGTCTGCAACACTGGAACAAGTATGCAGGACAAATTGACAAATGTATTTAATGAGCCATGGAACTCGGGTACCCTCTCATGGCAACCGTCAGGATGAGTTTACTTGGAGATATTCAGCTTGGGGTGGTGATTGGACTTTTTAAAGACCTTTAGACTCCGTCACCGACCATGCAGAAAATAGCCTACTCTTAACAATTACTTTTAATAGGGGAGAGCAAAATTAACCCCTCCATAGCACTCAATGGAATACACGTTAATTAACTATTTTCCACAGAATGTTTAATTCTTTATTATCATTCCATTTCTTCCAATTAAATGGCAACATTAAGAAAGTTCAAAATTGTAAAGCACGTCTGATGATTGATGGCTCTCTTGAGTTCTACCTAAGGTATCCCGTATGAACAAGTTGTCAGTTTGTAGTGAAGTAATTTTATGACCTTAACGGTACATGATGTACCCACACGTATCAAGGCTAAAATTGGGTATAGCCATTATTAGGAATTCTTTTTTTTTTGGAGCTCATTCAACCCATGTAAAATATTGAAATCAACCAATGTAGTTTCGTTTTAGATGAACATGCCAATCCTCGTGCTCTAACTGCATATGAATCGCGTTTCAGGCTTTTGAATTTTTGTGCCCCCATCCTTTGCGTCCGTCCCTAATAACGTGCAGAAGCATCCATCCATCCATCCATTTTCTGAGCCGCTTCTCCTCACTAGGGTCGCGGGCGTGCTGGAGCCTATCCCAGCTGTCATCGGGCAGGAGGCGGGGTACACCCTGAACTGGTTGCCAGCCAATCGCAGGGCACATAGAAACTAACAACCATTCGCACTCACAGTCATGCCTACGGGCAATTTAGAGTCTCCAATTCATGCATGTTTTTGGGATGTGGGAGGAAACCGGAGTGCCCGGAGAAAACCCACGCAGGCACGGGGAGAACATGCAAACTCCACACAGGCGGGGACGGGGATTGAACCCCGCACCTCAGAACTGTGAGGCTGATGCTCTAACCAGTCGGCCACCGTGCATTTCTAATCAATTGATCCTCCATTGCTGCACTTCTAGTTCCTCTCCACCAGTCGGCGTTATAGCGAGCGACACCGACGGCGTGGAGTCACTCCGGTGGTCTCGGGGAAGAACATGCCTGAGTGCAGCTGCGGCAGCACCTCTGGAGGTGATGCGCGAGGAGACGCGGTGCAGCAGCAGCAGCAGCAGCAGCCGGTGAGCATGCGGGAGAGATGGAGACATAATACTCCAACAACGTCAGACAACCACCGAGAGGACGGAGCGGAGAGAGAGTGAAGGGGAGACCAGCAACCAGACCGGGGATTATAGGTGATTGGACCCGTGCAGAAAATCCTCATCCCTCAGGGAAAGCGTCTGAGCGGCCAAAACAGCTGTGAAGGATGGAGCAGCAGCAATCAGGTGTTTTCTTTGTGTCTTCTAACAATTAAAGCTGCGGAAAGGGTTTCAGGGTTTTGATGAGGTCGCTGCCTGACGAAGAGAATGGGAAACGGTGATGTTTGCAAGTGTGGAGAGTGCGGGGTGGCCCTGGAGCGAATTCTGTGCACAGTTACTGAGCCGCACAACAGGGCCATTTTGCGGCCAAATCAGCTCCCCCGTTGGTGCATGATGTCCGCCAAGATGTAAAAGAGTTGCAGCCTCATTGAGCAGATGTTTGATTATGAAAGTGATTCCTTGGAGGGGCAAAGAGCTTATTTGTGTGAGTTGCTGAGTCTCACCTGGCGTTACAAGCTGTTCTTCCAAGGTTTGATGTAATGTTGAATTTCGTGGTGCGGTTTCATTTGTTGTTGTTTTTGTGTGTGTGCATGGTTTCAGCAGCAGAGAAAATGAACAGGATGTCAGCCTGCATGACGTGGCTTCTCCTTACCCTCCTTCTGTTTGGATGCCAAAATGGGTAAACCAAACTCAACTTTCACTGCATCACGCCCACATAAACATCCTTACACCCACTGGCGAAGCGAGGTAGAACATCTCCTACAGCAGCATTACAAAATGATTTTGTAAAGGAAGCTCCTGGATGTCAGTGGACTATTTGGTGAGCTTTTCTTTCAGCTCAGCCTCCTTCTTACTGATTGATGACATATCCCTGCTGCACTCTGCCTTAAGTGCACGAGGATCCGTCGTTGTGCTGTCCGTAAATCAGCACAATAGCCCAATCTCATCAGTGGCTCGTCGAATACGTTCAAATCTTACTCGGTAGCATATTCTCAATTCTGTGCCGGTAAATGTTCGGCATTGTTTTTCTTGTCTTGTCACATATTAATGTCACCTCAAAGGAGCCTTTATTCTTGTCATACTGAATTTGATGAAGAAACTTTTTAAACAGATATATATTTTTTTAATATTCTGAGCTGAACCTTTAATTGTCTCAGCTTGTGGTTGCAGGCAATGCTTGTGTTTAATAATTTAACATAACAAGGTTACCCTAGTGTTGGCCCGGCAGTGGATCACATTTAACCACAGTACATTTGACACGCCTGCACTTTAACTAACATGAGGTGGTTAAATGTTGGGCCTTTGACTTCACCTCTCCCCTCGCAGAGGCTGTAAGTCCTCCCCGGAGGCTCCAAAGGAGGCGGCCACGAGCGACAACAGCACAGTGTTCACCAGGATCCTGGATGGGCTTCTTGATGGTTATGACAACAGGCTGCGGCCTGGCCTTGGAGGTTGGAGCATATGTCTGTCTGTCTGTCTGTCTGTCTGTAATGCTTCAATCCATCCATCTATCCAACTTAATTGTGTCATCTAAACTCAACCATTGCCCAAATTCTCTACCTGCACTTCTAAGATCCTGCTGACATTTTTACTCAGCATTTCTTTTTGGGGTGGGTGGGGGTTAGGGGAAATGCAAGATACTGATAAGTGAATGGTTGAGATGTGCAAGTTAAATGGCCTCAATGTTAAGAGGGTGCGTCAGTGTTCTCATCATAATATTCGCCTTGGCAACAGGAGCAAATGTTGAGCGTTGACACGCACTGCTATTACAAGATGTTTTTTTTCTAGAAGGTTATTATTTGAAAGCTTTTCAGTTTCACTAGTCTTCAGCTAACAACACGTTGATCTCTTAATGTATGGCATTATCATTCTTTGTCCACCTCCAATTCTTTTATACGTGGTACATGCATGATTAAATACATCGATAACTCTAAATAAGGAAGAAGTATAAAGCTGCTTTACACTGAATGGCTGCAAAACCCTGCCCTCACATCCTGGTAACAATTGCTGCCCTAGACAAGAGGGTACATACAGTAAATATAGAAGCAGCAAACATTTAAGGCCTCAATCCACCATTTGTTGATGATCTCGCTACATGACAAGCAATCAGAGCCGGCCACGAACAGTCCATTGTGGATGAATGTGTTGTTGTTACACAGTGTTGCGAATTCTATTATGAAACCACCCTCATCTTATCCGGAACATGTAATGTATTCTGTTATATATATATATATATATATATATATGGGCATTGGGCAAACTGGAAGGAATCTTCATGAAGCATTGTGAAAGACAACCAAGGTTTCTTTATGTGCAAATGCATGCTATAGTAGCATGCAGATTACCTTACTATGAAATTGTAATTCAGTCATGGCTTTAAGGTGGCTCGGCTCCATAACAGACTGTCCATATTGTAATAAATTCTCTTTCAAATAAGACCCAACTTGGCCTAACACAAAAGAGACTAAATATGTAGTTTTTCAAAAATGTTTGACTGTTTTCTTGTTTTGTTTTTTTAAGCCTAGGTTGTGTTGACTTTATAATATACTCATTGTATTTTTCTGCCGTTTCTAGTTTTCTTTTCTTATTATTTGTTTGCAGGAGTTTATTTTTGAAGCCACCTTCCCTTTTTGAATATTGTATCTTTTTGCTCTGCTATTAAAAAAAAAAATAAAAAAAAAAAAGCTTTGATAGTGCTCCAAATTTAGGCCCAGTTGTCAAGCTTTGTCCATGTTCTCTCAACAGAGAACGTCACAGAGATCAAGACGGATATTTTTGTCACAAGCTTTGGCCCGGTTTCTGACACAGAAATGGTGAGTTCACCTTCATAAAGGTCTCATCGTAGTTTTGAGGTAAGTTATTATTGCTGATTCTGTTCCCATGATAAAGTTTAAATATCTTGTGGATGGCCCTTTCCAGCCCCTTCCAAATGATTCATGCCCTTAATAAGCCACTCTCTCACTCACTTTGATCTCTCCCTATGTCAATCACAGTGGATTTATGTGAGCTAAGAAGAATAGTGTTTACTGTTATTGGTCAAATTTGTTCTCTTTTTCTCCGGTGTTTCCTCTCAGGAGTACACCATTGATGTGTTCTTCCGTCAAACTTGGAAGGACGAGCGCCTGTGCTTCAAAGGGCCGATGGAAAAGTTGTCCTTGAACAACCTGCTGGCCAGCAACATTTGGACACCTGACACGTTCTTCCTCAATGGCAAGAAGTCCATTGCTCACAACATGACCACACCAAACAAGCTGCTGAGGCTCATGGATGATGGCACTCTGCTTTACACTATGAGGTGGGTCATACGTTTAACCCAAATAATGTTTGGTATTCACTCATTAACTTTTTTTTTTAAATATGTATTTATAGATTTCAAATAATATGCTTACCAAACACCATTTATTAAAAATACAGTATAAGAAGAGGTTAACTGAAAGACGGGCAGCAGAAATTCTTCAAATGATATAACAATGACACCCAGTGGTTCTTTTTGGACCTGCCCTCGACACATCTAGTTTGCTGTAAAAGCAAAAATAATTCAATATCATACTGTACAGTAGTTACCACACGCAATATTCATTTGGATTGATTGATTCCATTTTTTTCCCCGCACATTTTCATGATGTTGATGATATTTCAGGGTTAAATATTTGAGACATGACTCCTGTAAAAGTTGGAGTAATGGTCAGCACAGGGGTGGACAAATTATGGCATTCTTTTATGCCCACCAAACATTCACATTACCAAGAATCCTGTAATATTTACTGCACTAAGCCTTTTTTCAATATGTTGATTAAAATGTATTGAGAATTGCTTTATTGTAACTAATTATATGAAAAACATTAGATAAAAAAAGTTACATTTTTTATGGACAATAAATTTAACATTTTCTATTTATTTTATTCAATAATTGTTATCTTTATAATTAATTAAATTATATATAAGAACATTTAAAAATGAGAATTGATTATTATTCTATTATTATTCCATCCTTGTTCTATAATCTATACCACTTGACCTCATTAGGGTCGTGGGTGAGCTGGAGCCTATCCCAGATGGCTTTGGGCGAGAGAGACCGTCTGGATTGTCAGCCAATCACAGGGCATATTCCATTATTAAATTTTACATACAGTTTTGAAAAAAAATTCAAAACCTCATCTCGGAATGACCTGGCCCATCTGTCCATTTTACAAATCAAATGTAGCCCTTGAGCACAAAAGTTTGCCCACTTCTGGGGTTAGCTTGTCTACCTCACAGCCGAGAGGCGGTACTCCGGCTTCCTCCCCCATTTCACGAAAACATCCATGTTAGGTCCACTGAAGACTCGTAATTATCCTTTGGTGCTAATGGTTTGTTTGATTATATGCCTTACTATTTATTGACTGCTGATCAATCCAGGTTATACTCTCCCTCTCGCTCAATATCAGTTGCGACATGTTCCAGCTCTCTTACAACCCAAATAAGTAGAAGCAGTATACTAAATCGATGGATGGACTTTTGTAAACAGTACATGGAACAGATAATTACTGCTACTGACATGCTACCATCACTGATAGTGATGACGAACGAGGACCCTTGATCTCTACAAGGAAGGGGGTATACAGTACACTTTGTGTAACCATGAGTATAGGCACTGAAAATGAATCAGAATCCAACCTGCAGTGAAAATTAGGCAAGAGTAGGTTGCTTTTTAATCATCTGATATTTCCAGTGCTGGGCTTGTCATTATCAAAAGAGCTTAGCCACCCATGAGTGTTAACAACACACATCCAACTCAGCAGCCATGGTCTTTTTACTTTTCATGTTTTTCCTCATTGGAAGAAGTCAAATGCGTTCAGACAGAACTGGCTAGGATCAACCTGCTTCACTCTCATGGTGTTGGGTGGAAACGTTTTTTTTCCGATCTCATCTCATTACAAACACTTCAGAGAAAACACAAAAGCTACCTTGAAGTATGAGCAGAATGCATAAGGTCTTGTTTGCAGACTGTTAGAAACCACATTCAAATTCAAAAATCTTTCAGCCATACCGCTATGAAGACCAAGGTCACGTGAATGCGGAGTACATTGTAGAACAGCAACAGACATTTTTATTTCTAAGACATGCTTTGTCTTTAATAGACTTCTTTAGTTGTTTTAAACTGACACAGTAATGCAATTGGTTATTCTTGCACTGGTGTGGAACGCATGCTGAGTCTCAGTGGGAACCAAAGCTGGCCTCTTATCCAGTTTGTTCAATTGAGTCGTATAATTGGGAATCCTTCTGCTGCATATGTGTGCAGGAGGCATTGGAACATGGAAAAAAAAACATTTCCTAAGTGGATTTCAACACATCTTGGTCAGACAATTATCAGATCAGTGTAAAGCTCGTTGGGGGTGGGGTGAGTATTCCTTGGAATGAGGTTAATGTATTGCTTTGTGCGCCACTGAATAAATAAAGTTCACTGAACTTCACTCATCGTACCACTGAAATTACGTATACTGTATTACAGGGTAAGAAACAGGATTAACCCAGGGGAATTTATGATATTAACCTTTCAGCTCCTTGTTCTGAATATTTTACTAATTTACAATAATACATGATTTTCTGATCTTGTGGAATTTGAACTTGTACTCTAATCTATAAAGCTAGACTTGATCTGCTGCCAGGTTTTATCCAGTGTTTTTTTTGTTTGTTTCTGTTTTTTTTAAAGAGGGTGTTTACTGTTTGAAATTTAAGGGAAAATTGAATTTAAAGACAAAATACTCACATACAACAACAACAAAGTCTTTGTGTTTCCATCTGTGGTGTGAAAATGTGGAGCAGACTATCCATCCATCCATTCTCCGTACCGCTTATCCTCTCTAGGGTCACGGGCATAGTGGGCAATTTAGAGTCTCCAATTCACCTACCGTGCATGTTTTTGGGATGTGGGAGGAGACCATGCAGGCATGGGGAGAACGTGCAAACTCCACACAGGCAGACAGATTTGAACCCCAATCCTCAGAACTGTGAGGCAGATGTGCTAACCAGTCCTCCACCGTGCCATGGAGCAGACTAAAGGTGGATCAGGCACAATGTCCAAGCATAAACTAACTCTAAAACAAAAACTGGAGAGGTACAGGAAACCAGAGGGACTTGGTTAATCACCTGATTATTTAACAGGGTTTGGAATTAGCGAGTTGTAAGTCATTGTTTATTTATTTTTTTACTAGGAAAGATGATGTTATATTATTGCGAACTCTAATTGTTACATCAACAGGACTTTGTTATGGGAAAGTGTATGTATAAGGTACAACCCCAATTCCAAAGAAGTTGGGACGTTGTGTTAAACATAAGAACAAAATACAATAATTTGCAAATCATATTCAACCTATATTTAATAGAATACACTACAAAGACAAGATATTTAATGTTCAAACTGATAAACGTCATTGTTTTTAGCAAATAATCATTAACTTAGAATTTTATGGCTGCAACACTTTCCAAAAAAGCTGGGACAGGTGGCAAAAAAGACTGAGAAAGTTGAGGAAAGCTCATCAAACACCTGTTTGGAACATCCCACAGGTGAACAGGCTAATTGGGAACAGGTGGGTGCCATTATTGGCTATAAAAGGAGCTTCCCTGAATTGCTCAGTCATTCACAAGCAAAGATGGGGTGAGGTTCACCTCTTTGTGAACAAGTGCGTGAAAAAATAGTCGACAATGTTCCTCAATGTACAATTGCAAGGAATTTAGGGATTTCATCATCTACGGTCCATAATATCGTCAAAAGGTTCAGAGAAGCTGGAGAAATCACTGCATGTAAGCGGCAAGGCCGAAAACCAACATTGAATGCTCGTGACCTTCGATCCCTCAGGCGGCTCTGCATCAAAAACCGACATCAATGTGTAAAGGATATCACCACATGGGCTCAGGAACACTTCAGAAAACCAATGTCAGTAAACACAGTTCGGCGCTACATCCGTAAGTGCATTTCCGATTTTTTTTGGAAATTGTGGACGTCGTGTCCTACGGGCCAAAGAGGAAAAGAACCATCCGGACTGTTGTGGATGCAAAGTTCAAAAGCCAGCATCTGTGATGGTATGGGGCTGTGTTAGTGCCAATGGCATGGGTAACTTACACATCTGTGAAGGCACCATTAATGCTGAAAGGTACATACAGGTTTTGGAGAAACATATGCTGCCATCCAAGCAACGTTTTTTTCATGGACGCCCCTGCTTATTTCAGCAAGACAATGCCAAACCACATTCTGCACGTGTTACAACAGCGTGGCTTCGTAGTAAAAGAGTGCGGGTACTAGACTCGCCTGCCTGCAGTCCAGACCTGTCTCCCATTGAAAATGTGTGGCGCATTATGAAACGTAAAATACGACAACGGAGACCGCGGACTGTTGAACTGCTGAAGCTGTAGCAAGAATGGGAAAGAATTCCATCTACAAAGCTTCAACAATTAGTGTCCTCAGTTCCCAAATGTTTATTGAATGTTGTAAAAGAAAAGGTGATGTAACACAGTGGTAAACATGACCCTCCCCCAGCTTTTTTGGAATGTGTGGCAGCCATAAAATTCCAAGTTAATGATTATTTGCTAAAACAATAAAGTTTATCAGTTTGAACATTAAATGTTCTTGTCTTTGTAGTGTATTCAATTAAATATAGGTCGAACATCATTTGCAAATCATTGTATTCTGTTTTTATTTATGTTTAACACAACATCCCAACTTCATTGGAATTGGGGTTGTACATTGTTTATTTCTAATAAACAGTGTATGAACTAAATTACATTAGTCGGTCATTGGCACAGAGATAGTTAATTGTATATATTGGGTAACTACATAGTTGCACATAAATACAGATATTGTGGCAAGAAAGTGTATTGCATATTGGTACATGAGATACAATGTTATGTTTTGTTATGTATAAATAGTACTACAGGATATGGATATTCTTCTCCAACTCTTTTTGGAACACGTGAAGATACGTGTAAGCGCGTAATTTATTACCCATGTTTGTGTTGGTTATTTATTTCCATTATTTAAATGTTATTATGTTGTTTTCAATTGTGTTTTTGTTGTTTTATTCTACATTTATAAGTATAATATTTATTTTTTTTGTTTGTTTTTATTTTTTATTTTTGTATTTTTTATTTTTTTTTAAATGAACCAGGAAAAATAATAAGTTGTGCCATCCAAACATTCTATGACATGGTAGCTAAATGAAAAGTTATTGTATGAACTACCGGTTCTACTTCATCCATCCATCCATTTTCTGAGCCGCTTCTCCTCACTAGGGTCGCGGGCGTGCTGGAGCCTATCCCAGCTGTCATCGGGCAGGAGGCGGGGTACACCCTGAACTCGTTGCCAGCCAATCGCAGGGCACATAGAAACTAACAACCATTCGCACTCACAGTCATGCCTACGAGCAATTTAGAGTCTCCAATTCACCTACCGTGCATGTTTTTGGGATGTGGGAAGAAACCGGAGAAAACGCTGACGCTCTAACCAGTCGGCCACCGTGCCGCCCGGTTCTACTTTAGTGTAGGATATACTTCAAGCAAGAGTCACACAATTAATGGACGCTGTAAACAAGAATGTGACCACCAGGTGGCAGGGCTGTCATCTCATGTGCAAAAGGAAAATCAACACTCATTTTGTGCAGATTTATTGATTTCAGTTACGGGTGCCTTTACAGTTGATTAATTCCCCCCCGCCCCCTCCACACACACACACCGCCCCTCCCCCCACCCCCAATTAACTACTGTTAAAACAATCTAATCCTTCTTGTTTTTATTCCGCCTCAGACTGACAATATCAGCCGAATGTCCCATGCAACTGGAGGATTTCCCCATGGACGCCCACGCCTGTCCGCTGAAGTTTGGCAGCTGTGAGTCAAGTCAGGTTTGGTTCACGAAATATGAAATATGTGTAGAAAAAACTAGAATACAGCATTTTACTCTCACAGTCTATGTGAGGCAATACATCATAAAAAAAATACAAAAATCAAACAAGTAAGACTAAACGGGTGTTTATGGGTAAATTCAGCAATTACAGAAGCTGATCAGTCATTTGAGCATTGGGGGAAGTCCAGTAGTACACAAGCATTGTTGGTAGGTCAATCAAGAAGTAAGGATTACTGCACGTTAACCAACTAAATTAGGCCACCCAACTGTAGTGCTTGCCCATAATAAGATGCCCTGTGTTCTTGTCCTACTGACGAGGGCGTGTATAACACTGCAGTGATCCCGGAGAGAGGGTTTATAAAAACAGATCTGGATTTCTGGATCCAGATTTCTGTGGGATGCACTCCAGCCACTGTCACTATATATGAAAAGCACGTTTGACTGAAATCCAATTACAGTGTGAGGGGGGCACTTGGGATTCCTAGGTCAAAGTCGTATCTAATCGCCTTAGCGGAATGCCCTGCAGGTGAGAGGTGTGTACATTATAGCAATAATCTGCTATATTGTATTTCACTCGCCCCTCTGCACAAAACATCCCCTGTCATACTTTTTATTGTGTTTTCTGACTGACATTAACATCACCTGTTTTCACATTCAGTCGCATTCCTCACAATGCACTTATCTCCACAGCGTACAAGCAGATCATAAAGGAATCAGTGACAGCACTAAGCCTCTATTTCTTGCTGAAATTAAAAATGGCTCAAATTGATCTCAACCAAAGCAAGTTTTGTAAATTGATAATTCAAGACTTGGCTCCCAAGGCACAGAGCACTGTGTTACATAGCTTTATTTTACAGTCACAATAATGAGCCTCACATAACCTAGAAAATTGTTTCAACATCATTTTATTTTATGGTAATGATAATTTCTTGTGACTAGCCCTAACATACAACAAGCACTGCCATTATTGTTGCTTTTAAACGTGAGATTAAACAGGGTTTTATCAATTACTGGACGTAAATTGTATCTGTATTTCCCTTTATTATGGTGATGTTAAATGACATTAAAAGTTACATAGCAAAAAAAAAAAAAAAGAAAGAAAAAGAAACAAACATTTCCTATTATTACACGTATTCATAATTCATAATTGGCCCTGGTGAATTCCATTAATCCCTTACCCTCTCCTGCAGAACCAACGTTCTAATTTACCCACTTGCCTTCCGACAGTCAATTCTCAGTCATGCATGGATGAGTCACTGCAATTCGCACAGTGTCTTGTTCAGCATGCACCTTTTTTTTTTTTTTTTTAAATCTGAATGCTAATCTCAGGGAGGAGTCCAATTTTGGATTCAAGCAAAGAGGCACTTTGAGCTAAACACAACTTTACATGGTCAAATTTGTTCCGGGGAAAAAAGAGCTGTGTTAAAATAATGGTAATCTGGAAAACCACTTCATGAGACTGAACTGCATAGATAGTAAAATTTGCAACCTTCATGTTTCAGACAGACAGATAAGGTTTAGTGAGAAGTCTGGCAACCTTATTGGCACACAGTGTTCAGCACTTAGTTTGAATTGTGGGAAAGTTGGCATAGGTATGAGTCATCATGCCTGCCAAAGCAATGAGCTCTTCTTGGGAGTAATGTAAATCAGTGACAGTCCCTTATTCCAATCTAAGTATTTTCTAATTAAAGCAGACCACACTAATCTCCAGCAGGCAGGTGAGCACCCACAACATGTATTACATTTCTTCGTTCAAAACACCTTCCTCATACAGTTTGCCACTTTATTCAGCTGTATATTTTGTCACAAATATAGTTGTACAGTGGCACGGTGGGCGACTGGTTTGAGTGTCTGCCACACAGTTCTGAGGACTGGGGTTCAATCCTCGGCCCCGCCTGGGTGGAGTTTGCATGCTCTCCCCGTGCCTGCGTGGGTTTTTTCCGGGCACTCCAGTTCCCTCCCACATCCCAAAAACATGTGTGGTAGGTTAATTGACAACTCTAAATTGCCCGTAGGTGTGAATGTGGGTGCGAATGGTTGTTTGTTTGTATGTGCCCTGCGATTGGCTGGCAACCAGTTCAGGGTGTACCCCGCCTCCTGCCCGATGATAGCTGGGATAGGCTCCAGCATGCCCGCGACCCTAGTGAGGAGAAGCGGCTCAGAAAATGGATGGATATTTGTACACAAATAATAATTAAAGAGGTACAGGATATTTCATAGACTGTCGGTATGTTGTCGTTGTGACTTTTGGCTTGTCCCATCAGGGGTTACCAGTGAGTCATTCACATGATTTGTGTGGCACACTTTTTTTTTTTTTTTTTACACTGGATGTCCTTCCTAACAGAGGAGACCCATCTTTTATCCGGATTTGGGATTGGCAGTGGCTGGGTATTGGGGCACTCCCCGGTAATCAAACCTGCATTGTCTGCACGAAAGGCAATAGCCTTATGCACACTACCAGTGCATAACACTTATTATAATCTACATTAATGTACTATTTTCTGTTGCTTTGGTCATAATTTCCCTGGATACTATATGGATAGCTTGTTCTACATGGAATAACTCATTTTCTGTCTAACGCCTCGCAAACTTTGTATCTACTTTCTCCAGCAATGTGTGTTCTCTTTATATCACTATATTCATATCAGATATTTTTTTTGTTCATCCCTAATTCTTTTTGGGTTAATGTAGAAATCCTAAGAAGCAATTGTTCCTTAGAGCTAAGCACTGCATATAGCAGCCCTTTTTTGCCTTTGAACTCCACTGTATACTTCAGCTTTACAGATGCCATCTCTGCTGTGCTCTGATTTTAATAGTGTCTCATCAGACTGAATAAGGGATGAGCATTTCAACATATTTATTTATTTAATGTTTGGAAAATCTATTCATTTTCGCTAGCGGTCGTCCTCATTTGGGTCGTGTGTTAGCTGGGGCTTCGACCAGCTGACTTAGCATGAGAGACGGGGGTTCACCCTGGACTGGACGACAGCCAATCACAGATGATTGGAAAAATTAACTGTTATTTTGCTCTTCAATTATGATTTCCATTGGCAGTCCAGTCATAAAAAATGTGAATAATTCACCAGCCCACTTAAATGAACTGACATGCAACTCCAGCCTAACAGTTCTTGTTGAGAAATACGAGCATGTCGTCATGTGATGGTCACTCCGGCAGCCAATACCCATTCCCCAGGCACTGAAGTTTTATATTAAAAATTCCTTGCTAACTTTGCTCAAGCAAATTAAACTTGTCTGAGGAATCAACTTCCACATGACACACAATTTGTATCAGTACTTAATTATTCATGGCCACCCCTGGACAAAATACACACTTTGATGTTTAGCCATTGCAGGTGCAAATGACAGATCATTTGTTTGTGCAAGATGAAATCACAGGGGTGGCTTTTTCATCACAAGAGTGATGCAATACATGATGAAGGTTAATCCAACTTGGTCTTGCTTCGGCTGACAAACTGACCCAGATAGGTGCTTTGAACAAGAAAACACTGAAATATCTGTACTTGCACAAACAACGCTGTGTTCTAATCAAAAGCTGCATAAAAGTACATTGTGTGTTAAACAAATGTTGACCCTCGTATTGTTCAAGTTGGCTTATTTAGAATACAAAGATATATGCAGCGATTCTCTGTCTGTGCCAGATGCCTATCCAGTGTCTGAGGTGGTTTATACGTGGACTCAGGATGCTTCCAAGTCCGTAGTGGTGGCAGATGATGGGTCCAGACTCAACCAGTACCTTCTGATTGGACTAACCGCTGGCACGGAGGACATACACACAAGCAGAGGTTAGTGTGTGGAATGAATGCAAAAAGCAGTTTCACTAATCGAAGGAAGTGGTGACACATTATTTAGAAGCAACCACTTAACATAAGGGATGCTCTTTTAATGGTCAAAGGTCAAGACTACAAAGAATAGTTTGGGCACAAGAGAAGATGTTTAAAGACATAGTTACATCCATCTAACTTGAATCCTAAAGTTATAACATTTTATTTCCAAAAGGCCACATTTATGTCAAACTATCCTCAAAACTCAGGAAACCCGTAGTTACAGTTACAAAAACTTCTTATATAAATATGAGTGCATTTGATTAATCCAGTTGTCATGGCTCTACCAGAAGCTATTTGTGTGCATGTCCACCAAACAAAATCCTCTCTACACAGCGAGTAATGGGGTCAAACGGCAGTGATGGAGAGCCGTCAGTAAAAAAACGTGCATCAGCCAGACTTAACTTTTATTCTTCACCTGCTGAAAGACACACTGTATGCCGCGTGCTATTGGTAACACACGTTAAAGGGCTGTAACTAATTCTAGATTAAAAGAAGGAGAAATGAGCGTGTGAGACCAACAGTTAAATGTGGGACACATTGTCGGTGGATCAGCGTCAATGAGCGGAGGCCAGTATGGCAGAGTAGCCTATCCCTCACACAACCAGCTGTCTACGGGCCCGGGGCAGCCTTGTAAAACAACACTTATCCCTGGCGTGAGCCCGCCTGCGCGCGCACACACACGCACACACACACACACACACACACACACACACACACATGAAACAGAACCAGAGAGAAGCCTCGGGTTAATCCCCAGGCAACACCCGACCACCCCCACCCCGACGGCCACCATCCAGCCAACCCCGTCACCTTTTGCATAAGAAGATGACATCACAGATCAGTGAGGGATTGGTTGGTTGTTCCTCAGTGTGTGCAGTTGTCCACAGATTTTAATGACTGTCCAGACTAGGACATCTGCAAAGTGTAGGACGACATCTTGGAGGCAACCTGATAATGTCTGAGTAAATTTTGGCATGTATGAGGTTTAATTATCCGATAACTGGAATAGTTGACTTCAACTTGCTTAGAAACATGAACCTGTATGCATGTCGGAATGGGATTGGACAGCCAGCTGTGACATGTGGAGGGTTGGTGCAGGGGTGGGGTGTGGGTCATTGAAAGGCATCTGCTTAATACTCTTATGTAAAATGGAACTGTAATACAAGTCCATCCAGTTTGTAGTACAATTATCATTAAAAGTGTGGATTTCCCATTCCTTTTTGGTTTTAATTCATGCACCAGGCCTGAAATTGCCCACTGACGCACTGCATCACTTTTATGTGTAGACATTTGTACTATATTATTTATTAGCCTCTACATAATCAAGATTTTTGGGGCCGATCACCGATCAGCAAGTTTATAAAAAACGATAACCGATTACCAATCCGATCACAAGATGGAACAATGTGTCTATTTACATGACTTGTTTATTTATTGTATATACTTGTGTACTGTATACTGAGTATCTTAAAGTATTGTCTAGCATTTTAGACAAAAGTTAAAACATCAATGACCTCTAGGGGGCATTCAAGGATTGGCCACTGACATAAGTTAGGTCAAATCAACATTACAACATGACATAAATGTTGTAATCAGCATAAAATGCTAATTATCGGCCGATACCGATCAAGCCGATCAGATCGGTGTAAAGTCTGTTATTTATATTATGAACGCCCCTCATATGTGCACACCACCTAGAAGGCCATAACCTGCATCTAATCAGTTCACAAAAGGACTCTTCTAAAACAATCAAACCAGTCAACCAAGGTCAGCAAAACACTATAAATCATTGTTATTCTTAATATGTATTTAAATATATATATCCATCCATCCATCCATTTTCTGAGCCGCTTCTTCTCACTAGGGTCGCGGGCGTGCTGGAGCCTATCCCAGCTCTCATCGGGCAGGAGGCGGGGTACACCCTGAACTGGTTGCCAGCCAATCGCAGGGCACATACAAACAAACAACCATTCACACTAACAGTCACACCTACGGGCAATTTAGAGTTGTCAATTAACCTACCACACATGTTTTTGGGATGTGGGAGGAAACCGGAGTGCCCAGAGAAAACCCACGCAGGCACAGGGAGAACATGCAAACCCCACACAGGCGGGGTGATTGAACCCCGGTCCTCAGAACTGTGAGGCAGACGCTCTAACCAGTCGTCCACCGTGCCGCCCACTTTAGAGATGTACATTATTATTATTATTATCTTTATTATTATTATTATTATCTCTGGGCGAGAGGCAGGGTACACCCTGAACTGGTCGCCAGCCAATCGCAGATTATTATTATTATCCATCCATCCAGCCATTTCCTTCCGCTTATCCAAGGTTGGGTCGCGGGGTCAGCAGCTCAAGCAGGAAAGCACAGACTTCCCTCTCTTCAGCCACTTCGTCCAGCTCTTCCGGGGGAGCCCACGGCGTTCCCGGGCCAGCCGAGAGACATAGTCTCTCCAATGTGTCCAGTGTTGTCCCTGGGGCCTCCTCCCGGTGAGATGTGCCCGTAACACCTCACCAGGGAGGCGCCCAGGGGGCATCCTAACCAGATGCCCGAGCCACCTCAACTTGCTCCTCTCAATGCGGAGGAGCAGCAGCTTGACTCTGAGCTTCTCTCCCTATCTCTATCCCGGACACTCATTGGAAGAAACTCATTTCGTCCCCTTGTATCCGTGATTTTGTTCTTTTGGCCATGACCCACAGCTCGTGATCATAGGTGAGGGTAGGTAGATTGACCGGTAAATCAAGAGCTACGTCTTTTAGCTCAGCTCCTTCTGAACCACAACAGACCGATACATAATCCGTATTAATTGCAGACGCTGCACCAATCTGCCTGTTGATCTCCCGCTCGGGGCAGGAACTCTTCCCTGACCCAGAGAGGGCACTCCAACCATTTCCAACTGAGGACCATTGCCGCAGATTTGGAGGTGCTGATTTTCATCCCAGCCACTTCACACTCAGCTGTGAAACGCTCCAGTGAGAATTGAACATCACGGCTTGATGAAACCATCAAAACCGCATCATATGCAAAAAGCAGAGACGTAGTACTGACGTCACCAAACTGGACCCCCTCAACACCTCTGCTGCGCCTAGAAATTCTGTCCATAAAGGTAATCAACAGAATCGGTGACAAAGAGCAGCCTTAGCGGAGTCCAACCCTCTCGCTGGAAATTAATCTGATTTACGTCCGGCAATACATACCAAGCTCTGACACCGGTCGTACAGGGACCGAACAGTCCTTATTCAGGGGTTTAGTACCCCATACTCCCAGAGCACCCCCCAAAGAACTCCCTGAGGGACATGGCCGAAACTCTTCTCCAACTCACAAAACACATGTTGACTGGCTGGGTAACTCCCATGAACCATCGAGGACCCTGCTGAAGGTGAAGAGCTGGTGCAGTGTTCCATGGCTAGGACGAAAACCACACTGCTCCTCCTGAA
The DNA here is from genome assembly GCF_024500385.1 of Phyllopteryx taeniolatus. NCBI lineage: Eukaryota > Metazoa > Chordata > Actinopteri > Syngnathiformes > Syngnathidae > Phyllopteryx > Phyllopteryx taeniolatus. Next base: position 43,675,286 of record NC_084502.1, on the reverse strand, counting down.
TTTGAGCTTCGACTTCCCGACGGACCGTCCTCTCCAGAACCCCTGAATAGACCTTACCAGGGAGGCTGAGGAATGTGATCCCCCTGGAGAACACCCTCCATTCCCCCTTCTTAAAAAGGGGGACCACCACCCCAGTCTGCCAATCCATAGGCACTGTCCCCGTCTATGTGATGTTGCAGAGGCGTGTCAACCAAGACAGGCCTACGACATCCAGAGCCTTCAGGAACTCCGGGTGCATCTCATCCACCCTGGCACCAAGGAGCTTTTTACCACCTCAGTGAGCTCAACCCCAGAGATAGAAGAACATTCCACTTTGCTAGCCGGTAACCATCAGCTGTCCCACTGGCCAAAAAGGCCTGATAGGACTCCTTCAGCTTGACAGCATCCCTTCCCGCTGGTGTCCAACAATGGGTTCAGGGATTGGCGCCACAGGCACCGACCACCTTACGGCCACATCTCCAGTCAGTCGCCGGGCTCCTCCCCTGCCAGAGAGGTGACATTCTTAGGCCGCCACCCAGCTCACTGAGCACCCGACCTAGTGTGTGCGGTCACGGAAGGCAGGGGAGGCTGAGCCTCCTCTACACGTGAAGAGTAAATAATAATAATAATAATAATTAGGCTACATAAAATTATTTTCCTTTGAGTTCTCTAGTCTATGCTTTCAATTGATGATATTTTTTGTCCAATAATGCCCATGATTCAATCATTAAAATTGCTGAATTTGCGTATTTCTTTTTCAAATACACGGGTGAGACGGGAAGTGCCTTACCTCAGATTGCACAATCCCTCACAAAAAAGCAGAAATAGCACCGTTTAACACCACCAATTTGGTCAAATTACTGTTCGACAACAGAGGAGGCTATCGGAAGGTGCCTTTTCTCCCGCTTCAAGAGCACACAGGTTCACGGTGGTGGTGTTCTTCTACACAGCAAGTCTCGGTTCTTTGACTTTGTGAGACTGAAGGCAAAATTCTTTGGATTGTATACCTCACAAATGGTGGCAAATGAATGAAAAACTCACTGACACCTTCTCATCATTTTGGTCAAAAGGTATTTGATCGAGAATGTACTGGAGGTGACATAGTTACTCCATTTTGCGCTCACTGTGGCAGCTACAACAGTGTCTGTGGAAGGATCAATATCCCTTTAAAAAGACTTAAAAAATGTATTGGGAATAGGACTGATCAAGGAAGACTTTTCTTTGCTGGGTATAATCATTATTTAGATAAAGACTTTGGAAAAAGAAGAAAATAAGAACAGGTAAGTCACAGATAAAGGTCTTCTTTTCCTTTCGGCTTGTCCCGGGTCGCCACAGTGTGTCATCCTTTTCCATGTAAGCCTATCTACTGCATCCTCCTCTCTAACAACAAGTGCCCTCATGTCTTCCCTCACGACATCCATCAACCTTCTCTTTGGTCTTTTTCTAGCTCTCTTGCCTGGCAGCTCTATCCTCATCATCCTTCTACCAGTATACTCTCTCTCTCCTCTGCAGGTGTGCAAACTATCGAAGTCTGTTCTCTCTAACTTTGTCTCCAAAACATCTAACCTTGGCTGTCCCTCTGATGAGCTCATTTCAAATCCTATCCAACCTGGGAACTCCTAGAGAGAACCTCAACATCTTCATATCCGCCACCTCCAGCTCTGCTTCCTGTTGTTTCTTCAGCGGCAGTGTCTGTAATCCGTACATCATGGCTGGGCTCACCACTGTCATACACTTAAACATGTCACATAACACACCTGACACCTTCCTCCACCCGTTCCAGCCTGCTTGGACCCGTTTCTTTACTTCCTTACCACACTCACCATTGCTCTGGACTGTTGACCCCAAGTATTTAAAGTCCTCCACCCTCGCTGTCTCTTCTCACTGTAGCCTCACTCTTCCCCCTCCGCCCCTCTCATTCATGCACATATATTCTGTCTAACCTTATCGGTCGGCCTATCCATCACCACTGCAAACAGGAAGGGACTCAGGGCTGATCTCTGATGCAGTCCCACCTCCACCTTAAATTCATCTGCCACACCTACAGCACACCTCACCACTGTTCTGCTGCCCTCATACATGTCCTGTACTATTCTAACATACTTCTCTGCCACCCCAGACTTCCACATGCAGTACCACAGTTCCTCTCTGGGTACTCTGTCATAGGCTTTGTGAGATCTACAAAGACACAATGTAGCTCCTTCTGAGTTCTCTGTACTTTTCCATCAAAATCCTCAAGGCAAATAATGCATCTGTGGTACTCTTTCTAGGCATGAAACCATACTGTTGCTCACAAATACATTTGTCCTGAGTCTAGCCTCCACTACTCTTTCCCATAACTTCATTGTGTGGCTCATCAACTTTATTCCTCTATATTTCCCTCAGCTATGCACATCACCCTTGTTCTTAAAAATGGGCATCAGCACATTTTTCCTCCATCCCTCAGGCATCTTCTCACCTACTAGAATTCTGTTGAACAAGCTGGTCAAAAACTCCACAGCCACCTCTCCTAGATACTTCCATACCTCCACAGGTATTTCATCAGGCCCAACCGCCTTTCCATTTTTCATCCTCTTTAATGCCTGTCTAACTTCCCCCTTACTAATCATTGGTACTTCCTGGTCCACCACACTTGCTTCTTCTCCTCTTCCTTCTCTCTGATTTTCCTTATTCATCAACTCCTTAAAGTATTCTTTACATCTATCCAGCACAGTACTGGCACCAGTTAACAGATTTCCATCTCTATCCTTAATTACCCTAACCTGCTGCACATCCTTCCCATCTCTATCTCTCTGTCTGGCCAACCTGTATTGCTCTTTTTCTCCTTCTTTAGTGTCCAACCTGGCATACATATCATCATGTGTCTCTTGTTTGGCCTTTGCCACCTCTACCTTTTCCCTACGTCGCATTTCCATGTATTCCTTTCTCCTCTCCTCGGTCCTCGGTCCTCTCAGTGTCCCACTTCTTCTTAGCTAGCTTCTTTACTTTTATGATTTCCTGTACTTTGAGGCTCCACCACCAAGTCTCCTTCTCCCCTTTCCGACCAGAAGATCCACCAAGTACTCTCCTGCCTGTCTCTCTTATCACCTTGGCTGTACTGGTCCAGTATTCTGGAAGCTCCTCCTGTCCACCGAGAGCCTGTCTAACATCTTCTTGAAAAGCCGCACAACACTGTTCCTTTCTCAACTTCGACCTCATGGTTCTCTGCTTTGCCTTTGTCTTCTTAATCTTCTTCCGCACCACCGGAGTCATCTTGCACAACACCATCCTATGCTGTTTAGTCACATTCTCCCCTACCATTATTTCAACCATTTTTTATGTTTATGAGAGAGAGAGAGAGAGAGAGAGAGAGAGGGAGAGACTCTTTTTCAGAGTTTTGCCTATGATAACTACATTCATCCTAGTTGGAAGCCTAACTTACTTAAGAGAGCTGTCGATGAATTAAAAGAAAATCAGTTGTGAAGCTCAGAGAAGATGAAAAATCAATCAAAGCCATTGCACAAACTTCGGTAAGAGCCACTGCAAGCCATTGTAATGTCCTGAAGAAAGAAAAGAAACCATTAGTGTACTAAGTAACAGATGTCAAATGGCGATATCAAGGAAAAGAGCAGCACCTGATGACACAAACATTGTGCAAACTATAAAGACGGTCCAGAACCAACTGTTAGTGCCATCAGCGATAAGAAGCTTTAGTGAAAACCTGAAAAGCATCACAAGAGAGGAATGATAATTTGTTCAGGTCTATGGGCATGATGTAATGATTGCAATCAAAAGATTTGAAACTAAATATTTATTCCTCTTCACCTCTATTTGGAGTGTATGTGTTTCAGTATTTTCGCTCACCCACAAGTTTGGTGTTTCGTTACAAATACAGCTCTCATAAAATTTGTCTTGGGCGGTATGTCTCAGGTGGTAGAGTGGTCGTCTCCAAACCCAGCCTTGGGTTAAATCCTGAGCCCTTGTGACCTTGTTGAAGTGACCTTGAACAAAATACTGAACCCCCAGTTGCTCCTGAATAAGGACACAGTCTTAAAGCGCATTGAGTACCGTGAAGGGAGAAAAATGAAAGCACATTTCCCCGTCTTCCACTTTTTCCTGGTCAATTACTTAGACCTCTGTTACAAACAGTAGTTGTTGTCATCATGGTTGGAATGGCTATGACCAAAGTTTGCGGAATGGCACTGATTGCGTTTCTCAGCATCACACTTACAGGTTTTTCACCCATAGACATCCCTCTGATTATGTTAGTTACACCTCTACTAAGATAAATGCGGTCTGCACAGGCAAAACCCTTATCTTAAACGGTGGACGACTGGTTAGAGCGTCTGCCTCGCAGTTCTGAGGACCGGGGTTCAATCCCTTGCCCTGCCTGTGTGGAGTTTGCATGTTCTCCCCGTGCCTGTGTGGGTTATCTCCGGGTACTCCGGTTTCCTCCCACATCCCCAAAACAAGCATGGTAGGTTGATTGAAGACTCTAAATTGCCCGTAGGTGTGAATGTGGGTGCGAATGGTTGTTTGTTTGTTTGTATGTGCCCTGCGATTGGCTGGCAACGAGTTCAGGGTGTACCCCGCCTCCTGCCCGATGATAGCTGCGATAGGCTCCAGCACTCCCACGACCCTTGTGGGGATAAGCGGCTCAGAAAATGGATGGATGGATAACCCAATGTCCCAACTTCTTTGGAATTGGGGTTGTATTTATGCAGGCACGGTGGACGACTGGTTAGCTCATCTGCCTCACAGTTTTGAGGACCGGGGTTGAAATCCCAGCCCCGCCTGTATGGAGTTTGCATGTTCTCCCTGTGCCTGTGTGTGTTTTCTCCGGGTACTCCGGTTTCCTCCCACATCCCAAAAACATGCACGGTAGGTTGATTGATGACACTAAATTGCCCGTAGGTGTGAATGTGATTGCGAATGGTGTATGTTTCTATGTGCCCTGCGATTGGAAGGCGACCAACCCTAATGAGAATAAGTGGTACAGAAAATGGATGGATGGATTATTTATGCATTTAACTAGCTTGGATGACACTCTTAAAATCACTTGGCGTCGTTGACATTTTTTAATCTAATGTAAAAAGCAAGGAAATTATATGTGAGTATAAACCACATTTCTTAGAAATTGAAATCTTAGAAAGAAGGGTGCTTTTTGGACCCTGACATGTTACCCTGTCTGACCTCCCCTCAGTCTTCAGAATCTATCATTTGAGTCATGAATTGTTGGGTATATGACAGAGAAGCACAGGAACAGCAAATGCCACTCCACTGTACTGGTGTCTTTTTATTGTCACACTCACCCCCACACGACCCACCCCGACTTCCAAAACAAGTGGCTTGTTAAACATTTACAAAATGGTTCCGTCTATAGGATGCTATCAATGAAAAACACTATTGGCCACTTGTGGAAAGTACTTGCCCCTCCTTGAGCCGTCACCTTATCGTGGTGGAGGGGTTTGTGTGTCCCAATGATCCTAGGAGCTATGTTTTCTTGGGCTTTATGCCCCTGGCAGGGTCACCCATGGCAGACAGGTCCTGGGTCAGGGACCAGACAAAGCACGGCTCCAAAAACCCCTATGACAAATACAATTAATGGTTTCCGTTGCCCGGACGCAGGTCACTGGGCCCCCCCTCTGGAGCCAGGCCTGGAGGTGGGGCTTGAAGGCGAGCGCCTGGTGGCCGGGCCTGCACCCATGGGGCCCGGCCGGGCACAGCCCAAAAGGGTAACGTGGGTCCTCCTTCCCATGGGCTCACCACCTGTGGGAGGGGCCATAGGGGTCGGGTGCAGTGCGAGCTGGGCGGTGGCCGAAGGCGGGGACCTTGGCGATCCGATCCCGGCTACAGAAGTTGGCTCTAGGGACGTGGAATGTCACCTCTCTGGCAGGGAAGGAGCCCGAGCTGGTGTGTGAGGTCGAGAAGTTCTGACTAGATACTTCAAAGACCTCCTCAATTCCACCGACACGCCTTCCCATGAGGGAGCAGAGTCTGGGTTCTCTGAGGTGGGCTCTCCTATCTCTGGGGTTGAGGTCACCGAGGTGGTTAAAAAGCTCCTTGTTGGCAAGACCCTGGGGGTGGATGAGATTCGGGCGGAGTTCCTCAAGGCTCTGGAGGTTGTAGTGCTGTCCTGGTTGACACGCCTCTGCAACTTCGCGTGGACATCGGAGACAGTGCCTCTGGATTGGCAGACTGGGGTGGTGGTCCCCATTTTTAACAAAGGGGGTTTTCCTCCTGGCCGTGGAACAGTGGACCAGCTCTACACCCTTGGCAGGGTCCTCAAGGGTGCATGGGAGTTCGCCCAACCAGTCTACATGTGTTTTGTGGACTTGGAGAAGGCGTTCGACCGTGTCCCTCTGGGGGTTCTGTGGGAGGTGCTTCGGGAGTATGGGGTACCGAACCCCCTGATATGGGCTGTTTGGCCCCTGTACGACCGGAGTCAGAGTTTGGTCCGCATATCCAGCAGTAAGTTGGACTCGTTTCCGGTGAGGGTTGGACTCCGCCAAGGCTGCCCTTTGTCACCGATTCTGTTCATAACTTTTATGGACAGAATTTCAAGGCGCAGCCGAGGCGTAGAGGGGGTCCGGTTTGATGGCCTCAGTATTGCATCTCTGCTTTTTGCAGAGGATGTGGTTCTGTTGGCTTCATCAAGCCGTGACCTCCAACTCTCACTGGACCAGTTCCCAGCCGAGTGTGAAGTGGCTGGAATGAGAATCAGCACCTCCAAATCTGAGACCATGGTCCTCAGTCGGAAAAGGGTGGCGTGCCCTCTCCAGGTCGGGGATGAGATCCTGCCCCAAGTGGAGGGGTTCAAGTATCTTGAGGTCTTGTTCACGAGTGAGGAAAGAATGGAACGGGAGATGGACAGGCGGATCGGTGCAGCGTCTGCAGTGATGCGGACTTTGTATCGATCCGTCGTGGTAAAGAAGGAGCTAAGCCGAAAGGCGAAGCTCTCGATTTACCGGTCAATCTACGTTCCTACCCTCACCTATGGTCACAAGCTGTGGATCGTGACCGAAAGAACAAGATCCCGGATACAAGCGGCCGAAATGAGTTTCCTCCGCATGGTGTCCGGGCTCTCCCTTAGAGATAGGGTGAGAAGCTCGGTCATCTGGGAGGATCTCAGAGTAGAGCCGCTGCTCCTTCACATCGAGAGGAGCCAGATGAGGTGGCTGGGGCATCTGATTTGGATGCCTCCCGGACGCCTCTCTGGTGAGGTGTTCTGGGCACGTCCCACCGGGAGTAGACCCCGGGGACGACCCAGGACACGCTGGAGAGACTACATCCTTCGGCTGGCCTGGGAACGCCTCGGAATCCCCCCGGAAGAGATGGATGAAGTGGCTGGGGAGAGGGAAGTCTGGGCTTCCCTGCAAAAGCTACTGCCCCCGCGACCCGACCTCAGATAAGCGGTAGAAAATGGATGGGTGCATGGATGGATGGAAAGTACTTGCTCTTCTTTGCATCTAATAACTTTTCTTTTGGTTTAGAGTAAGTAATTTAGCAGTCTAAGCTGCAGTTATTTATATAAACAGGTATATTCTGAGCCTTGCTGCTACATGCTTTTTAGCAGGAGTTCTGTCATAGACAATCTTGAAATGACAACGAAGAACTGGGTCTGGCTCATCAAATGTTTGAAAGATTCTTGAGGAAAATGTAAGTGGGATTTATGAAGCTATAATGGTATTTTTAATCCTATGATATTATGCAACTTTCGAATCAATCAGTGATCCATGATATTCCTCAATTATGATGCACTTAAATGTGTAAGTATTCTTAAGAAAACATCAAATGCCACTTGAAAAGTAAAACAGATATGTTCTGCTGAAAGGTTTGTGAATGAGGCCTAAAGTTCGCTTAAGCACAGAATAGAAAACGTGCAGTGAGGCAGGTGGCTAAAAATAACAGGAGGGGTGGCTTTTATTAGCGCTGTTAGTCCATGATACCATTTGTGTATCTGGAGGCGGAGATTAGTGTACAACTTTCTTGAGGACATCACTCCTTGTGTCTCAGATGTTCCTTAAAATAACCCTAACCCCATCTCTAAAATTAGATTAAAACTGGCGAGCAACACTTCTGTCAGAAGTCGGAACTATTGTCCCAAGCACCACTTAGCTTTATGTTTGTCAAAGGCAAGAAGCTCCTACTCACCAGTTGACCAGCATCGCAGCATTGTTCCCTGATATGAAAGGAAGTTCTCCTTGGACGTGGCATACAAAGCATTGGGAAAGCAGTACGATCCACCGGAGGAACATATTCCTCTTCATTCCTCTGTTCCCAGTCCTGCTAGGATCCTTGCATTAAACGTGACTCTGGGGTGTCCCAGGTCGGCGGCGGCTGGTGTCCGGTCGGCTCCAGCAAATTAAGTTGACGGGCTTGCTGTCCGGCAGGCGACCTGAAGTCATGAGTGTGTCAGAAGGTGTCAGGGACGGGATCAAAAGACCAGTAGTTTTGGGGATCTCCAGATCGAGTCATGGCCGGTGATGGTATGGTCAAGCCCAGTGGGGGCCGCCTGCAAACCTGCTCCTCAGCGGATCCTGCGATACAGCAGTAAATTTGACTGAATTATTTACTTTGTTATCCAGCAAAATCCACCAAATAAAAAGAAAGATCAAAATAATTTTTAAAAAGATGTGCCGCACCCCATCCCTCCCACCTATCCCCCTTCCATCCCACCAACGATTAGTTCAGGCGACTGACGCTCTCTATGGCTGAGAATTTGCTGAGGTGTGTACTCCCGTCACCACTCAGAGATCATGCCTCATGTGTGTTTTAGTTTGTGTTAGATTGGCATAGCTGAGTGGGCGGAGCATAGAGCTCTGTGAGGATCCCAGGACAGGAAAGCTCACCCTCCCACGGCCACCGCCACCCTCCCCCTTCTGATGGCAGGATGCAGATTGTAACCAGGGATTAGGGAGGTTCAAAAATCCGATTTTGCCCGGAGAAAGCCTTGCGTATTAATGTGCGTGTGTGTGTGTGTGTGTGTGTGTGTGTGTGTGCATGTGCATGTGCATGAGCGTGCTTAAGAGCTGTTTGTATTTGTTTGGTCTTTGTGAGTGTAGTCACTGGATCTTTCATAGTTCACCAGTGCCTGCAATCGGAAGTAGTTGTTTTAAGCCTCAAATGCAATCTTCACTTGTTTAAATGAAAATTGTAAATCCCGCCCCCAAACATACACACCCACTGAATCCTGGCCTCTCTGGTTTTTAGTTTATTCCTTGCATTGTCTGTTATCACATTCTCAAAATAATTCACAACGCTTGATTTCATTCTTTACATTGATAATTAATCTGCTTAATTACATGTTCTCTTCAACTTGACCTCATTTTTGGCTGCTCCAACACCTGTGATTATTGCGGTGACAAGCCTTTCTTTTCTGATATGCAAAGAACTAAAATGGATGAGATGCACCACATGGGCCTTCGACACTGAAAGACACCTGCAAAGGTGTCTTTTTTTCAGCATGCCTGTCATAACAATTCTCCAATATTCCTGCAACCTTTTTCTTTAAAAGAAACAAGGTGTTTGATTTTGAACAATATTCGACACAAGGCGCTACATTTTCATAAACGACGCATCTGTGGCAGGGTGCAAATGGTAGTGTATGCTGATTTTTGTGCAAGCGCAAGGCTCGTGTCGTGCAAGATTTACGCCAATCACGAAAATAGAGCCCACGCTAAAGTTTGCCACATTTTTGTTGAGTTTCAGGTAACATCTTTAAAAACAAGTTTACAAATTTTCGGACAGTACAGGCTCAGTATGTGACTTGGGAGGCTGGTGTGTTTCAAGTTTGAAACTCACTGTGGCTCAAAGTAGGGCTGGACAATCTGGCAAAAAAAAAAAAAAAAAGTTACAATTACGGTAATTTTTTTCATATCTTCTGATCTCGAATATTATCATGACTTTTTACAATAATTATTTAAAACTTTTTTAAATAGCCGGTTTTAAAGCTTTTATTAACAACACTCCTCACAGTCAATATTTAAAGCAGTAACCCTAACAAGATATAAGTATACTAAGCAAATAAGGCAAATTAATAAATATAGAAAAATATAAGGGCAATTTTTACTCAACAGTGCAACAAATGCAGAACAATATAACAACAGTAGGCCTACACTAGTTTGAAATCCTGTGTATTTTTGGACGGCCAAGATACAAAATAAACAGACTTTCCCCTCGGGGATAATGAAGACGCATGGATTGTAACATTTTCAATCTCCAGTTATGATGCTATATACACTTAAAACGATTGCTACTTTCAAATGTGCGTCATCTTTAATAAAAATACAGAGGAACTAGTTTTGCCATTTTACAAACCACCTAAATTATTATAACACGATTGATTGTTTGGTCTGGTGGCCCCACCGCTAGCAGTGGGTAACTGCTAATGCCACATGTGCTATGCAGTGTGTGGCAGGCTGTGCCCACTGCGCTTGTATATTTTATTTATTAGTATTTTTTCTTTCCACATAATCGCTTGGGTGGGGGTACTTCTTCAAATGAATAAGCAAAGTGTTGCCCATTTTTGAGGGCGCCGACATACCTTGCACATTCACTAAGCAAAGAAAAGCAAATTTATTTATGTAGCGCATTTCATGCACAAGGTAACTCAATGTGCTTTACATGATTAAAAGCATTTAAAAACAAAGAAAAAAAACATCTTATAAACATTTAAAACAAAGAGAAAATAATAAAAGTACACTTAAAAAAGCATACAGTGCAAGAAATATTTAAAAGTGGAAATGCTCTAAAAATCATGTGAAAAAATAACCTGGACTTAAAGACATTCACACTTGGGGTTGACCTCACTTCTGTTGGCAACTTATTCCATTTGTGTGCAGCATCATAACTAAATCCTGCTTCACCATGTTTGCTTTGGACTCGGTGCTCCACTATTAGAGCTGAGTCTGTCGATCTCAGAGACCAACAGCGTTTATATTCCATTAGCATTTCTTTCACGTATTCAGAGCCGAAACCATTTATTGATTTATAGACCAGTAGCAGAACTTTAAAATATATTCTAAAGCTGACTGGGAGCCAGTGTAAAGACTTTAGAATTGGAGTAATATGCTCTGACCTCTTTGCTCTGGTCAGAACCCGAGCTGCAGCATTCTGAATGAGCTGCAGCTGTTTAATGCTCTTTTGGGGAGCCCAGTCAGAAGACCACTACAATAGTCAAGTCTACTTGAGATAAAAGTATGGATGAGCTTCTCCTGCAAGCCTTCACTCTGTGTATGTTCTCCAGATGGTAGAAGGCAGTTTTAGTAAGTCAAGTCGGAATCTATCAGTACGCCAAGGTTTCAGACTTGGTCTTTGGTTTTTAAAGACAGTGACTCCAGGTATTTACTAGCAGCATCCTCTTTTCTTTATTGCCAAAAACAATTATCTCAGTTTTGTTGTGGTTTAATTGAAGACAATTTTGGCTAGTTAATAGCATTGTTCCAATTCACTTTGGAAATGCCGCCACACAACTGCCGTTCGGTACTCGTGGAGAGGCTGACCGGCCGCCTCTGTTGCCGGGGCTAGGATTGTAAACATGATCATTCTCCAATGATGATGCTATTGTTATTGTTGATGCTATTTTTGCCACTTTGAAATGTGCATCATCTTTAATAACAATACAGATTCACTAGTTATGTCAATTTACAAACAACCTGGGCGGCACGGTGTACGACTTCTTAGAGCGTCTGCCTCACAGTTCTGTGGACCAGGGTTCAATCTCCGGCCCCGCCTGTGTGGAGTTTGCATGTTCTCCCCGTGCCTGCGTGGATTTTCTCCGGGCACTCCGGTTTCCTCCCACATCCCAAAAACATGCACCTTAATTGAAGACTCTAAATTGCCCGTAGGTGTGAATGTGAGTGCGAATGGTTGTTTGTTTGTATGTGCCCTGCGATTGATTGATTGGTTTCTCTGGGCTGGTGGCCTCACCGCTAGTAGTGGTTAACTGCTAATGCTACATGTGCTGCCAGCAGTGAGTGAGAGGCTTTAATGACTGCACTCGCATTTTTATGTTTTCTACATACAGTGGAACCTCGACAGAACAGACTAACAGAGGCGGGGGGCGATATAGCCTATTGTCCATTACATGAAGCACTTTTTTTGAGGCCATATGCACCCATATTACTGTACAGTACAAAATTATTGTTTTGTACGGTTTTTTGGGTGGCCTACAAAGCCCAGTATAGTACAAAATTAGTGTAAATAAATACTAAAACAACTTGAAAATGTTGGAAAGTTTTCAATTTTTATCCAAATTTAGCTTGGTCATGGTGATGTTGACGTACATAGTAGGCGAGTCGCTTTCATGGGCTGCGAGGAGTTCGTGTGCTTCCTAGATCCAAATTTGTTGTCAAAGGCTTGAGAAAAAAATGCTACTGTACCAAAAATAGCATAGAGACAATAGAGACTTATTTTGTATTCTTGAGTTAATATGCCGTCATGCCTCTCTCTCTCTCTCTCTCTCTCTCTCTCTCTCTCTCTCTCTCTGTCTCTCGCTCTGCGTACGCTCTACGGCACAATAGACAATAGATATAATCATCATCACCACCCCAGTCTGCCAATCCACAGGCACTGTCCCCGATGTCCATGTGCTGTTGCAGAGGCGTGTCCACCAGGAGCGCCCCACAACATCCAGAGCCTTTAAGAACTCCAGGTGAATCTAATCCACCCCCGGGGCCTTGCCACCAAGGAGCTTTTTAACCACCACAGTGACCACAACCCCAGAGATAGGAGAGCCCGCCTCAGAGACCCCAGATTCTGCTTCCTCATGGGAAGGCATGTCGGTGGAATTGAGCAGGTTTTCGAAGTATTCTCACCACCGACTCACAACGTCCCGACTCGAGGTCAGCAGTGCGCCATCCCCACTATACACATGGTACACTGATGGTGCACTGTTTCCCCCTCCTGAGACCCTAGAGGGTGGACCAGAATTTCCTCGAAGCCGTCCAGAAGTTGTTCTCCATGGCCTCACCAAACTCCTCCCATGCCTTAGTTTTTGCCTCAGTGACCACCAAAGCTGCATTCTGCTTGTCCAGCCAGTACCCATCAGCTGCCTCAGGAGTCCCACAGGCCAAAAAGGCCCAATAGCACACCTTCTTCAGCTTGACAGCATCCCTCACTGCTGGTGTCCACCACGCGTTCGGGGATTGCCGCCACGACAGGCACCGACCACCTTACGGCCACAGCTCCGGTCGACCGCCTCAGCAATGGAGGCGGGGAACTCGGTCCACTCGGACTCAATGTCCACCGCCTCACCCGGGACATGGGTGAAGTTCTGCCGGTGGTGAGTGTTGAAACTCCTTCTGACAGGGGATTCTGACAGACATTCCCGGCAGACCCTCACAATACGTTTAGGCCTGCCAGGTCTGACCAGCATCTTTCCGCACCATGGGAGCCAACTCACCACCAGCTGGTGATCAGTTGACAGGTCCGCCCCTCTCTTCACACGAGTGGCCAAGACATGCGGCTGCAAGTCCGATAACACGACCACAAAGTCGATCATCGAACTGCGAACAATTGTTGTTGTTTTTCAGTGAGTCAAGAAAACACTATTAAATTTCAGTTTAAATTTAGCATATTTTCTTCTTCGCATTCTTAGCATTTCTTGTACGTATAAAAACACATAAGGCCTTAATTAAAAAGGCATAAGAAGCCTGGTGTGCAACTTCACTTGAGCAGCTAGATTTTAGGATGTGACATAACAATACAGTAGGTTCGTGACTGCGCGTTTATTAGCTTAGACCAGACTAACTAAACTAAAATGAAGATGAAAATGAAAACACTTATTATCTTAATACATTTTTTCACAAACTTTGCCACTCACAATCTTTTTTTTTTTCACCTACAGAACTTGACTCAAAATGTAGGCAGTTGCAGATACGATAGTACTACACTGGCCATAATGTACAACTACGGTGTGCATGACTATAACGTGATGTAACATATTGTTCAGCACTGTGAGATGTGTCTCAGCTTGACATTTAACTCTTTCCTGCCATTAACAGGCAGCTACTGCATAGGTGTAGTTTATGGGATGGACAGGGGGGACATGTCCCCTGCACTTTTTTTTAGATGCCAGTTTTTTATTGTCCAAAAATAATGTAACAAGATAATTCGCTACACAAAACAAGCACTAGGACCACGCGGAAAACCCCTGCCAATTACATCTGTATCTGCTGGCCCAATCACGTCGCTTAGCTGTTTTAACCGCTGACGTTAGAGCATAGATTTGAAGAGTAGATATGCCAACGTGCTGTAGCAGGCTGACTATGCGACGTGCCTACATGGCACCCATGTTGGGGAGGTCGACGTTCCCATCAAAGGCAATGCATGGACATTGAAAGTAAGTCGCAACCAGCCGATTTTAACGAGGTTTACTTTTTTGTCAACGCCAAAGCGTGTGCTATCAATAAAGATTTTTAAAAAATTTTAAGTCACAAATTTTATTCTACCCGTGAAAGGTTATTCCCAGTTCCCTTGTTGTTATTGTAGTGTATTGTGCTCGACTGTATGCAGCACAATGTGCTGATATCCTTGTACTTTTGGCTGTCTTGCTGTCCACAAACATGGAATGCGCTGACGACTTTGACTTCCCAAACTGTGACAGAGAAACAGGTGGAGGAGCAACAAGTACCACCATAATGACCAAAATGAAATACAGCAGCATAAAATGATGGATAGGTTTTATTCCTATAAAGTATATTTAATATTGTAAATCACTGTAACATTATACACAGTTTGAACATTACCACTGTGCTTAAATACAGACAATAAAAAAGCTGTACTTAGTAATTTAATTAAGATGTGTTGCACGTAAAAGTTAAATACAAATTGTACATAAATAAATGTTTGAAAACAAAGATTTCCAAATGATTAAATGCAAATGTATTGTACTGGATTGAGGGCAAAAAAGTTGAAGCCACTGCTACATCAAGCACAGTTTGAACATTTAATTCAGTGATTCTTTCACATACCACTAGAGCACAGGTATAAAAATCAAAGCCCAGGGGCAAGGTCTGGCCTGTCTCACCACTTTATGTAGCCCGGGAAAGCAGTTAAAAACTTCATGTTTCTTGCTAAATGTGTTTGTTCTTTTCATGCATTTTACTTTTAACAGATATTACAAGATTATTATTTATTTGTTTATTTATTTTTACAACAAATCCCTTCTTAACAAAGTGAACAATTGTTATACACTTAATATTTGTGTACCACAATTTTCCATGACTTATGTTTTCAAATCTAATTCATCGTTAACAATATGTGGAACAATCAATTTCTGGGACAATTGTGTATTTGAAATAATATGTTGAAGTTACTATACATTTATATGGTTTTCGTAGTCATAAGGGCCCTCTGACAAAAACCTTACTGATGATGTGGCCCACGACAAAAATAAGTGGGACATCCCTGCGCTCGATGGAGCCCGATACCACACTTTGAGAACCACTGCTAGAGGCTGTTGTTGTACACAAGTTTTTTTTCTGCATGTGACCCTCCACGACACCCAATTGATGCATTTAAAATTGTGGGAAAAAATATCGTCAGGGGGCAGTGGGGTTGTGGCACAAGAAAAAAATGGTCTCACCCACCTTTGACATCAAAGTTACGCCACTGAGCTACTACCAATAGTACTGTAATGCCCTCACAAGTGGTCAAGGAGGACGGGAGAAACCAGTGCACTTCCATTCGCTTTATAAAACTTCCCAGACTGACTTTTCATTACGCTTACGTGACGCTCCTCACCCGCCCTCTTGAAGGCGTCTACACATAATTACAGATACAGTATCAAACTCAATCAAAACAGGAGGACTGGCAGTGAAGAAGTTAAATAAGCGGATCCCCGAGGCAGAGAAAATTCCTCAAGCATTTTTTTTTGTATTCAAAAGTACTCAAAACATTCGAGTATTTGTTGCAGCCCTCGAATAAACACAGTGTTTCCCGTTTGTGAGGGCGGCGACATACTACCTTGCAGATCGGCTAGTTAATAGCATTGTTCCATGGATTTCACTAAGCGGCGGGTCAGCCAAGCAGGCGCGGTTTCTGTTTACTCCCACAACTCGCAAATGGAAGTGGAAGTGCAAATGGAACAGGAAAAGGACGTCTCTGATTGGCTGTTGTCACGCACATTCGTTCACACGTTCGATCGAGGAAATACACACACAGTTGATCACCGAGATCGACGGGAAATTTATCATGATCTTTGATCCCGATAATATAAAAAATGCGACCGCAGTGAGCACAACTTGCCACACACTGCATAGCTTGTGTAGCATCAGCAGTTAGCCACTGCTAGCGGTGAGGCCACCAGACCAAACAATCAATCGTGTCATCATTATTTTGGTGGTTTGAAAAATGGCAAAACTAGTTCCTCTGTATTTTTATTAAAGATGACGCACATTTGAAAGTAGCAATAATGTTAACAGTGTATGTAGCATCATAACTGGAGAGTGAAAATGTTACAATCCAAGTGTCTTCATTATTCCCGAGAGGGCAGTTTGTTTATTTTGTAGCTCCAAAAATACTCAGGACTTTAAACTAGTGCACTGTTGTGTTATATTTTTCTACAATTGTTGCACTGTTGAGTGAAAATTGGTCTTATATTTTTCTATATTTATTTTATCTGCCTTATTTGCTTCATTTGATATTATCATGTTGGGGTTACGGTTTTAAATATTGACTATGAGGAGTGTTGTTATCAAAAGGCATTAATAAAATGTTGAACTACTCTCTAAATTCTCTAGTTTTCAGTACAGATTCTTTAAAGCTGGCTATTTAAAAAAAAAAGTTTAAAAAGACTACAAAATAGTTTTTTGTCATAAACGCGATCACACGTTATGAAAAAATTAATCGTGTTAATTTTTTTGCCAGATCATCCTGCACTAATGTTACATCATATTTCAGTAGTAGAGCAAGACTGTATCTTATATTTTCTTATTATTTACATACTGGACACTGGAGTGAAGGATTACCCCAATTTTCAGTATTGGAAGTATTCATAATTTGAATACAAAATAGTTGAAGTCTTGTGAAGGGTTGATCACGACATAAAGTAACTGCAAAGATATTGGTGATGTAGTGCTAATGGTCAACATGAATATACTTGTTAGTAAAGTTAGCTATTAAAGTGTCCTTCCGCGTTTTGATTTTTTTCAGTATTATTTTGGATGTGTGGTGGATTTCGAAGTCCGGGCGAGCTTCCTTCCGGAGGGAAGACTCGCCAGCTGAGCTGGAAAGAAGAAGACTTCAGGACACTGTGACTTGGGATAACAAAGTTTATCAAAAAGACCTAGGTGTCATAACAGTTGTGTTTAGAGTATGATTAGCAAAAAGCTCATCCGAAATTCTCGGTCACAAGCTTATCAAGTCTCGTATCTGTGGCCGTACTCTCAAAGACCACCCCTCGGCTTGATTGGTTCACTGGGTGGGTTTGAATGTCTGACCTTCCCCACTATACCAATTGATAATCGTTATCTTTGATATTACAATGGCAATCCCATTTTATGGCTCACCTCAGGAAGTGTTGTCCTGTAAACAGCGGGGAAGACCTGCTGGAAAAACAAACAGTCCCAAGAATGTAAATCCTCTCTTTGAATTAGATATTTCAAAGTGAAGATAGCTAAAGCAACAACTCTTTTACAGGTACTATGCTGTACTGTGAAAATGACTAAATCAGATACTATTAAAAATACACCACAGGTGAAAGTCAGGCTATGATTGTGCCAGAAATGTGAGATGTTTAGCCACATTTAAACGTGTCAAAATGCAAAAAAAAAATCATTTTTCGTCGGGGAGGTGGTAAACCTTAACCCCCCACCTAGGTTTTGTCCTGACACTAGCTACGTTTTTCTGGTTTCAAATGTTGGCAGGTCTGCAGTATGCTCAATGAATCAAACATGATCAATAATGTGCTTTCGAGGAACCCACTTTTGGTGTTCTTGTGTTTAATTTTTTGGTTTTCCCACAGGTCAGTATACAGTGATGATGGCTCACTTCTACCTGAAAAGGAAGATTGGATATTTTGTCATCCAGACATATATGCCATGTTTCATGACTGTAATCCTGTCCCAGGTGTCATTTTGGCTAAATAGAGAATCTGTTCCTGCACGGACAGTTTTTGGTGAGTGAAGCCCGCTCACACCAGAAAGACAAATGACAGATGTTGAGACTTATTAAAACCTCCATTGCAGGCAGCTTGCAACATCATAATTTGAAGGTGTCACCTTTGTTTGCAGGGGTGACCACAGTGCTGACAATGACCACCCTCAGCATCAGCGCCAGAAACTCCCTCCCTAAAGTGGCTTACGCTACAGCAATGGACTGGTTCATTGCCGTCTGTTACGCTTTTGTCTTCTCAGCCCTCATCGAATTTGCAACGGTGAACTATTTCACCAAGAGGAGCTGGGCATGGGATGGCAAAAAAGCTCTGGAAGCACAGCACCCAAAGGTACACAGCTCCTGGCACATTTAGTGTCTACTTTGGATTGGGACATGTTCCTTGCCATTAATTCAAGATCACAAGGTCTGGCAACCATTATTATTATTAAGTGTCATTATTTCCAAACCTTTTTTTTTTCCATGTACAATTGCACAGAAGTGATTATTCTTTTATCTTAAGTGGCACTCTGCAAATGTTCGGACATAGTTGGGATTTTATTATTGCAATAACAGTTTTGCCTTTATGAGCAATCATTTCTTAAATGTTAAAGCTGGAACAAGTTTTATTAAAATGTTGTATCCTGTCATTGGAGAAACAGTGATAGTGATTGAATACTAATCTATTATTTGTTGCTGAGTACCAAAAAAAAAATATCCTATGAAAGTGCTCTTAATTCTGTTTGAGAAGCCTTTAGGAAGTTAAGACTGACTTTCCAAACTATCAACGTTGCTTGCTTTTCATTTTACCAAAAATATGTGTGGATCTGCACTGAAATAGAGTGAACGGCGCCCTCGTGAGGACTTTAGAGCAAACCCAACATCCCTTATTTGACCTCATTTGCTTGTCCACTGGGACAATCAGTGTGTTGCATCGTAGAAACTAGCATCTTGAGAGCATCATAAATCAAATCCTTTGCTCACCATTATCTGTCACCCTGCAGAAACGAGACCCCATGGTGCTGTCGAAAAAGTCCAACAACGTTTGCTCAGCAGCTGTCCACTATACGCCCAACCTCACGAAGGATATCTCAATTGCCACCATCTCCAACACATCAGTGCAGCTCCGAGCCTCTGAAGCAAAGATGGTGGACCCCAAGAAGACCTACAACAGTGTCAGCAAGATCGATAAAATGGCCCGGATAGTGTTTCCTGTTCTTTTTGGAACCTTCAACCTTGTCTACTGGGCCACATATCTGAACAGGGAACCAGTGATTAAGGGAGCTGTTGCCTCAACCTAGTCTTATTTTGGAACATTTTACATTTTTTGACAGAAGTTCATCCTAAAAGGACAAACAACTCACATAAATGCTTGAAAAACTACATTTCAAGTGCTGTTGAAGGCTGCAGTGGAATCCTGTCCTATTTTTGATGACCTAAAGTGCTGCTTGATGGCACCGTAAACCAGAGTTTACGGTGCTCTTCTTTTTGCTCATCCATCCTGCTGCGGCTCGCATGATGCACCCCTCAAAAGACAGCAGAGAACACAATGTAGATGCCAATTACAGCTTACAGCACAAGAGCACACCATTGCTCTTACTTGACAAAGGTTTCTATATTCATTATAGGTATTTGCAACTGAGCATCATATTGTTGTTGCCTTAGATTTAATTGCCTGGGATGCTCTGCGCATATACTACTGGGAAACTGCCATACAACATTGCATTTTACTAAAATCCCTTGGACCTTACATGTTGATAATTTGCTTTCGTGTTGCTTTTTCATTTGCTTTTAAAGTAAACTGTTTTTTTTTGTATTGGAGTGGGCACTGTCATGCTTGTGCATCTTGCATAGTCACGCCTTCCGCTCCATCTGGTTATCCAATGGCCACATTGCTGGGAGGTAACTGGGGGGTGGGGGGGGAGATGGGGGTGGGGAAGACTATCATTACAAGGGATTTCTGAAAATTTAAATCATCAAACTTGGAAAAAAAGACTCTTCTCCCATAAAACTTTAAAAAGTCTTCATTTAGGGCATGCCAACAAGAATATTAAATGAAATTGTCTGGCCCACTTTGATTGGATGACTGGACAGTTGTGGATGATGTTTTCTGTAAAAATTTCCCATGTGTGCGGCAAATTAAATTTGAGCCTGGATAGCTAAAGTAGAGAGTGAATGTAAATTCACAGATGAGCGATCCCGACTTGGTCCAACCAGCAATGCTGCTGCCGAGACCTACAGTACGTATATATTCCCAAACCCAGCATGCTGAGGAGTCCGGCATTCTCAATAATCTTCAATTTCTGCAACAGCTCCCCCTACCCCTATGCTGGGAAATGTATTTTATGAGAGAATCGTGTAAATATACTTCTGTTAACTCTTTGTTGTGTCACCAAAAAAAAAAAAAAAAAGATTTCAGTTTGTTGTCTTTTTGTTTATGTTTGTGTAATAACTCATTTTGTGGTTTGTTAAGCTTGGAAAAATCAGCTTTTAATCGCCATTTTGAATCTTATTCCGTCCATTCATTCCTACAATCAAAGCAGAGGTTCAGCTGTATGACAGTAGGTCACTGTAACACAGTGTTTAGCCATAGTGGGACAAATTCAATGACACAGGCTGCTGCTGCTGCTTTGATCAATTAGCAAAGTGATTTTGGTTTGTTGTCAAAGGAAACTTCCTGCTGATGAAAAGATGATGGCCTTCAGCACCATGTCAATAAAGTTTAGCTCTGCTGCACCCTGTTGGCTTCGTGACTATACCACCAGCTCCTTTTGCACCATTTTGTGCCCGTGTCATTGGAACCATCCTTTTATAGGAGGTTCTGTCAATAACATGATGACCAGCAGGTGCGAATCAATGATGAGAAAAACCCAAGTAAAGGTAGCAACGAATACGAGTTGAAGCTTCAAAAGCAAGCCCATTGACTTGACCTCCCTTCCTACGTTTATAACAGCCTCCTCTGTTGACCAGTCAAGGGTCAGTGTGTCTAGCTCCACCTTAGGTAGAGTACCAGTACCCCACCTTGATGAGTGCCGAAAAATAGTACGGTCTTGGGCAGTGGATACGAGAAAGTGTACGGCTAGAAGTAAATTGGGCTTATGTTTATTATTAGAATGAACATGTTCGTGTTCATACAGCTGCATATCCTTGCAAAGCTGGCTATTGGCCAGTGAAGAACAATTGTACAGAGCTGCCATAGCAACCCTGACCATATGTGAGCTCCTTTTAAACCATGACGAACACCATTCAAGGTATCTTAAATTTTGCTGCAAATCCATTGTTGGCTAATTTCATGAAATATGTTTATTTAATGAATGTAATTACAAATGATGAATAAAGATGTTGGAAGCATACATTTGGGGAATGTTTTATGCATATCATAGCACTGCTTTTAAGTTAAATATAAAATTGTCTGTTGTATCCCTGCCTCATTAATATCAGTATTTGCTTTCTTATAAGATCTGTCATTAAAGAGACACTCCAGTCTTATTTTATCCTTGTCTTCCTTTTGCACAGTAGCTACTGCTGTTTTTAATCCAAAACTTTATCTTCTTCAGTCTGCTTGATGAACACAATACAGCCCTGATAAAAGCTAACAATCTCGGTATATTTAAATGCACGGTTGCTCCTTTCTCTTATGCTTTTTAACTGCACATGGTATTAAGTATCTAGGTATCTAGCGCATTTAATGCGTTTGGCGTGCATCTGCATGTATTTTCCACACGGTTTTGTGTCTTCTACGAATACAGGGGTTACTTTGGTGGTTCCTGCATTGCAATGTAGCGTCTCTGTCATTTGAGCTATTTTATGAAGGTTATATTTCAAATGACATGTCTGTCCTCGAGAGGGCAGTGAAGCCTCTAAACTGGCTGCAGGCTTGTACAGATGCAATAGTTAGGTTACGACGGGCTAGGTGGCATAGAAAACTGCGCAAATACATAAAGTACAGGAAGTAACATATACAACACATCTGGAGTAGCAGTTGAAATTCAAGTTGTGTGTATGTTGCGCGTGTTTGTGTGTGAAGGGTATGAGTCACGCAAAATGATCGTCTCCTTACAGCCGGGGTTGGGGGGGGGGGGGGGGGGAGGGGGCTGCTAGGGCGAATACATCTGAATCCAAGTATCACATCCCCCCCACCCACCCGCTTGACTGATCGCCGATCGATTGTCTGAGGAGGAGAGAACCCCCGCCGCCCCCTCCCACACACAAACATTACACACACACACACACGCACGCGCACGCACCGCGCCCCCTTCGCGAGCCCAGCTGCGGTCGGGCGCTCACGACGAGCGGGGGAAAGTGCGTGGGCGGATGAGGAAGTTGAGCGCTCAGATTAATGGCCACACACCCATCAGAGTGACTACTTTTTCACCCCCCCCCCCTTTGGATTGGCGCACCGGCGTGGATCTCCATTCAGCAGGAAAACAAACAAATAAAACTGGACTTGTTTTCGTGAAGATGACAATCAAGTTGGGGGTCATCCTTCTGTTACTTCTGTTGATCCACGGTGCTCGGTGAGTCAGATTCTTATTGTCCTTTTTTAATACCTGCGCGCCGCTTCTGTCCACCTTATAAAAACAAAACAAAAAAAAGTTGATTCATGCAAATTGGGACGAATGCATGCATTCAGCACCAACACACACACATACGCACACGCACACACACAATATCTGTGCACAAACGACCATCGTGTCATTTGCATGGTGCAGAAGAGGGAAGGGACAGAAGCAGCGTGCGCCACTTGGCAATTGTGTTTACAGTCTGTCGGTTTTGTGTTGCAGTCCAAATCAGCTGCCGCACGGTGACGACGATGAAGACCTCAACGATGCCACTGTCAATCAAATGCTGGTGCCCAGGTCGCACCAGGAGGACGCCACGCTGATTCTCAACAATCTACTCAAGGAATATGACAGGACCCTTCGGCCGGACATTGGAGGTGAGACACTAAGTATTAGAAGTTACTATGTGTTTAAGGTGCATACCACTCAGCGCACTGATCTGCTAATGGGCAAGACATGTCCGCCAACTCAACGGGAATTAAATTTGACTTCCTACAACACAAAAGTCCATATGTAAAACAACACCCTTGGGTGTGAAACTTCAGCAGTCTTCAACTGACTGAAACGCCTGGGACAACGTTATACATTGCTTAATCTGCTTTAGCCAGCATCTCCGAAGAAAACATTAACACGGGTAAGCTAATGTTAACAAAGTAACACCAGCAGATGTAAGTATGTCTTTCGGAGAGGAATATTTCTGTAAAGAGGTTTCAATTCCACTTTAAAGTGGCTTTATTTAACAGACGTGTAAAGTATTATACATTAGCTGTAGCTTTTGCCAAATCAACTAAATTGGCTGTTTTTTTTCACTCTTTGTACAGTTAGCAGGACTCATAAACTAGCTTTACACTCATACATTACATTGCTCATTACACATTTCGATTTTAAATGTAAGTTGTTTTTTTTAAAATTTTGTTTGTGCAAGTAGAAAAAAAATGGTTAAGATGTGAGATTTTTGCATGTAACACTTTGAAAGAGTTTGCAGACAGTGTTTGGGGCTGTCAAATGTATTTAAAAGAAAATTCCTGTACAATTAAGGAGAGAATGCTCCTGAACTGTTTAACCTTGTCATGTTTTTTTTAAAACGGATTTTTATTAGGCTTTACACCGATTTGATCGGGCTGATCGGTATCGGCCGATATTTAGCATTTTATGCTGATCGGCTGATCGGCTTTAATGTCATAATTCGCAGATCCGATCAATGACGTCATTGATCGCCTCCGCAAAAGACATTCACTCCACGTCGCTGCGTGCACAGTATATTTGAATCCAAAAGCTTGTTTATTTTTAGCCTTGTCGCGTGTCTTTTGACGTAGTACTGTAAATATCTGACGGCCAAAGAAGTCATTTAAAAAATAATAATAATAAAATTAAAAATAAAAAAAAAACATGTCGGCGGTGTGGAACAGACAACACGTCGGAGTCAGGCAACACGTAATGCCCGGATCAGACTACAAGACAAATTTGCACTTTCACAATTGCACTGTCAGACCACTGAAATTAAATATTGTATTCCGATAACCCCGCATCCTGTTTTTTACGATCATTGGGCTTTATCTTGTCAACTCAAATGCAACCGGATACTCTCGCAGAAAAAAGGGCACTTTTTAATGCAAGGCAAAAGGGCAGGTGCTTGAGCACCATTTGGGGTCCATGTGTGCATGTGCTTGATGTAGAGTGATGTGCAGTGACACAAACAAACCTGATATGACTTGTTATACTTGCTGACTTGGACAAAGTCAGCTGGGATCGGCTCCAGCTCACCATGACCCTTATAAGGGCAATCGGTATAGAAAATGGACACATGGGAGGGGTATGGGTAGAAAATACCCCTCCCATGCTGTGCCACTGGTGGGGACCAATCCTCTCATTGTTCAAAAGAGAATCTTTAGTGCATCAACTCGACTGGAATTGGAAAAAAATAACATGTGATTTTAAATAATAGATTAAATTACAACAGTGTGAGATTCAAATTTATTTGTGTTTCTTGTTTACAGATTATGTCAACACACATCAGATTATTACCGTGTCACTTCCCTCTGTTGAATTTATCAACATGCGACACTCATTCATGTTCCTAGATGTCACGCTACTGTATTTACGTACTTGACACAACTGTCACAGTTCTACACAACATACCATAGAAACACAAGCTAGATAAGGATTAACTATTCCAAATTGTACCACAGTTGATAGAAATGTGAATTTTCACCAAATTGGGGAAATGGTGATTATAGTACCTTTCCTGCACCTCTTTCTACTTTTGCATTGTTACGACCAGCAAGCGTCAAACATTTTCTTTGATTGATTGCACCCACATGAAGAACTCCTTGGAGGGGAATGTTCCTCTTTCGAGAGGTGGGAAAGATGGTCGCTAATCATAGAACTCCTTCCCTGGTGTCTTTTCTGAGGCGTGAAGGCATGATTGTGAGGGGTGACATCACTGAATATAGTCTCTCGGGTTAAGTGTGGGGGCGCCATGTTGCACGTGACATAGATGCTTAAAATGGGACACCTTTGTGCTGTTTCCAAGTCATCACTGTGCTGTCTTATGCTCTGATTGTTGACTTTTGTGATTGAAGCAGACATACAATGTGCAGCCCAAAGGCAAAATTTTGGAAGTGGGACATTATATACCTAGATGTAAATTGCTCCTAGCATAGGATGAGGGCAAAAACACTGATGGGACAAAGTGGGCTCGGGGATGTCATGTGACTGTGTTGTCGCTTCTAGGCCTCTGAGTTTGGGGCCGGAGGCCATCAATCTGGACTACTTCGGAGGTATTATCCCATCAAGATCTTTTGTGATAATATTTTAATATAAAATGGGGCCGACCCATTGGCCAATTTATTAGCACATCTGCCTTACAGTTCTGTGGTTAGGGGTTAGAGTCGGGGCTACGCCCTTCCTCTGTGGAGTTTGCTTGTTCTGCAGTGAAACTATATGCTGTATATTCATGTACTGACCCAGTAGGATATGTTTATTTCCATTTGGGCCAGCATTTATTTTCTTACCCCTCCCAACTTGAATAATACGCAGATGCGTGGACATGGCTGGGGAATTGCTCCACTCTGCATTTTTGGGGTAAACACGATGGTGGTTTTTGATGCTATTTTGTTTACTACAATCCGTTGGGACTCTGTGTTTCACCTAAATCTTGACGCACATCTACACTTCTGCATGCCGATGAAGACCTTGGTTTAGCAGGCAAGACATTCAAGCAAAGGACTAAAAATAATAAAAAACAATTGCTAATCAAAGTGAGGTGCTCTCACTTTGATTAGCAATGAGGGAAAGTTGATTCAAAACTGCCATCAGAGACCACTGACAAAAAATGTCTTGTACTTGGACTCTACATATAGTTTATAGACAAGATTATTGTGACTCCTGACTATTATACCTACAGGAAGTGAAAATGGAAAGTCAAATGTAGAAGGGATCACGCATGGCAGCTGCAACAGCTTTCACTCTTCTGAGAAGACTTTCTACATTAATACAAACATGAGCAAACTTTCCTGCAATATAATTTTGACAAACACTAGATGCCTCTGAGGTGTACCTGTGTGTGACATAGGCCATGACACCCATAAATGCAAAAAGTGAAAATGGAGGAAAAGTGTTGTTTGTGGGAATTTTTCTATAGTCATCTAAAAGTTGAAGAGGTTGTGACTGTTGTTGTTTACATTCTTAAAGAAGATGTTTTTTTGTGACAATAAAAAAACTTCCTTGATTGTACAGGTACTGTGCTGTCTATGTATTAACATTTTAACAGCATGATTTACCGTCAAGCATAAGATGTTAACTGTTCTAATATGAATACGTTAAAAGCAATAAAACACTATTCAAACACTCTCTTAACTTAAATGACAAAGGCAGAGGAGTAATATGTTGATGTATCTCACTTACGTCTCTCATTCTTAAACAATAACTGGAACAAAATGAAATGAACTACTGATGTAATACAAACCAATAAAACATAACACTCAAAAAGTATCCACATTTTTGAACTAAGTACAGTGTATTGCAGCTGGCCAGTCTCCAGATAGCACAAGAAGCTAACTAGTTATGCCAGTTCGATTTCCAAAGTGTGCACAAGATTTAAGGCACAAACTTCCAACTTTGGTATCAAGTTGAGACTATCAGATGTATTAAAACATGCACCGAGTTTAAAATACTCAATTGAAGTATAGAAGTAGCACACTAGATCATGAAAGCGAAGCCTGCTGAGAAGTGTCGCCTAGGTTAAACCTGCAAGCCAAGCTTTCAGAGGACTGGAATCTCCCTAAAGCTCTGCCTGCTTAATGAGGGATGAATGTTTGATAAGATCCAGTTGACAAACCTCTGTGTCGCCCATGAATTGTTAATTCTGAGGCAAAATCGTATGCGGCAAGCGTCCAGTGACACATCTAGGTCAATTACTCAAACTTACTGATTTTTTGTGATGAACCTTAAACAAGTCTTTCTCCTTTGCATAGAGAAGCAACTGAGGCTTTTGTAAAGGTCAAATTGTGCCCTTTTGTTTGAGATGTTTGTGTTGTTACGAGGTATAGCAACTGTATGCGATCTGGCTGATTAGCAAGATTTTCTAATACTCTTTTGTGGTTGATTTAAGCACATATAGTATGACACTCAATTTTATCTCCTTTTATGTTTGTCACCTTTCTGTCAGAGCTCTCTTGCCGAGGTGGGGGATTCAAATCACATGACTTTGGCACATGACTGATTTCATGACTTGTGACTTGCTTGGCTAAAACTAATGAAAGACTCGACTTGACTTAGACTTGGCATTCATCAGACTTGACTTGACTGACTTGAACTACCGTATTTTCACGACCATAAGGCACACCGTATTAAAAGGCGCAGTCTCAGTTACGGGGTCTATTTCTGTATTTAACACATACATAAGGCGCACCGTACTTTTGGGTGCAGGCATGGTAAAACATACGTTAGCTTAAAACATACGCTAGCATGCAAAATCCTCATCTTCTGTATCCGAAATGAACAGCTGAGCAAGTTCTCCATCAAACATGCCGGGTTCCCTCTCGTCATTGTCTGAGTCAGTCTCGTTGCCGGTGGGCTGTTCAGCAATGGTACCGGCTTTTGCGAAAGCTCGGACAACAGTCAAAGCAGATACCTTAGCCCAGGCATCCACAATCCATTCACATATGGTGGCGTAACTCGCACGGCGATAGATGGATAGATGGCGCTGTTTCATAAAACGAAAACACCAAGACGGACCTCCTTGAAAATGTTCGATTTTCATTTCTTCTGCAAGCATTATTGCCCTCAGTCGAATGGTGACTGTAGAGACGCTTCTCCCGGCTGTTCTTTGATCATTAATCCATTGCTCGAGTTGGTCTTCCAACTCTGGCCACCTCGCCTTGTTTCCGCGGAATCTCAGCTTCGTCTTCTTGACTTGGTGAAGCTTGTTTTCCTGCTTCCTTCACTTGCGAACCAAGGATTCGTTGATCTTGAATTCTCTCGCGGCTGCTCGATTCCCATGTTCCTCCGCGTAACTGATAGCTTGCAGTTTAAGCTGTGCTTCGTAAGCGTGTCTCTTCGTAGGTGCCATTTTCGGGGGTCCTTAGCCAAACCGATGTTGTTTTGCACAATGCACATACCGCCGCTAACACCGCCTACTGGGGGCGTGCCTTTAGCGTCCTCTTTCACACGCACCCTTCCCCCTTTGACGTCAGCATGCTGTCCTCAGTCACGTCCGCCTTTCCTCTATATAAGCAGCGTGTCGACAGGAAATACTCCCAGTCAGTCAAGCGGAGCGCTAATTGAAGTCACACAACATTTACTGATTTTGGAACTCTGGGCACACAAGACGCCCCGTCCATTTTGGAGAAAATTTAAGACTTTTAAGTGCGCCTTATGGTCATGAAAATACGGTACATGAGTTGACCAGTCATACGGTCAATAAAAAAAAAAGTAATTTTTTTGTGTCGTACGTGCCACCAGTCCGGCATCCCTGGCCACCAGTTCGTATGCCCCGGCCACAGACAAGGGCTGTGGCTGCTGTGTTGAGCAAGGATTATTAAAGATTATTACATATGGATTTATTTATCTTCTGGATGAAATTGGAAAAAAAGACAAGTGCAACAAGCTATCTCGGTTAGATTCGTTGTTTATCTACTCACAGATTAACTGAACTTCATGTCCGTTAAGCATTTAAGTGAGAAGAGAATACAATTAATCCGAATCAGAATCATCTTTATTAGCCAAGTATGTCCAAAAACACACAAGGAATTTGTCTCCGGTAGTTGGAGCCGCTCTAGTACGTAAGTGATGGACAATACAAATCTTGCAAACTATATCACTATATAACTATCAATTTAGCTCCAGTGCGGCAAAGCAAAAACAGTCGACATCCAGTATAAAGTAGCAGGGTTATTAGCTTTTAATTCCCATGTTTGTCCCTGTGAAGCCAGCCTCAAGCCTAATCTTCATATAAATTGGGTGACTGCTCGACTACCATGGAGTGCTGAGCTTCACCTTAGCCGATAACAAGCATGTTGCCTCAGATTAGACTGTGATTTTTGTCCCTATTGTGTCACTTTCCCTTTGGATTCTGACCATGATCCCTACATGACCCACTCACATCCATTCATGACACTGCACATGCTTGTATGTGCGTGTGTGTGTGTGCATGGTTGAGAGAGAGAGAAAAGAAAGCAATGGAGTACATGGTTTTGAATGCATTAGAATGGTACATATCACATATTTCACTTATCGCTCTGAGTAGGAATCTTTATTTAAAATCTCTAACTTTTAAGTACTCATATGAAACAATGATATCTACATATTGTACCATTTTTACTGGGTGTAGAGGTCCATTTGAGGCTCAGTATCAGTTGCAGTATGACACAAAGACTATTATTGTGCACTGCTAAAAAGCTACTTACCTATGCCATGACTATTAATAAATGTATATAAAGGCTGCGCAAAGTGCACATATACATGGTTATGTTCTGTCTCTAACTTCAATCAATATATTTTTTTGTATATTAAAAAGTTTTTTGAGCTCTTGAAATCCAAGGCTGTTAAGTGGTCAAAGTCTTTCAGAATGATTCCTGATTTCCTTTAAAATAGTGACTTGCAATTGGACAAAAGAGACGACAGCTCCATCTCACCACACTGGCTTTCTCTCCGCACTCTCCCTCCTTGACTGTGGTAAAAGTCGCTAAGCCTTCTATCTCTATTGAGCAGCCCTGTATGTGCAAAACTGCAGTTAACAGGACTCCTGCCACATCGTCATGCGAAGCACAAGCGAAGTGGCTGAGCTTCAGCGTTTGACCAGATGGGCAACAAGAGTGTGCTGTAAAAATGTTTGTCATGTTTGAGACAATCTATCCAGGGTGTCACGTATGGGGAGTAGCTGGATCCAAGAGCAGGCGTAGGCAGATGTAAAATGATGAACAGTTTATTGAAGAAAGGTAATGGCGGTGGTCCTAGGTGGGTTGGCAGGCCAACCCACCTAGGACAGGTGGCAGGCAGTGCTGAGGCTTGGCGGCAGGAATGACGTGGATCAGGAACACGGTGGAAAACACTGAGAACAAGGAGACACAGGAGTCAAAAAGGGAACGATGAATAGAGTGACTTACGTGAGCTAAATAGGCCGTTGTACCGCTGGAAGTAACTGCAATACTTTGGCGAGGATTTCCTGGAACAGGCAGGCTTATATACCGGTGCTGATGAGGCTGATTGGTGACAGGTGCTGAAAACAGAGAGGGGAGGGGGGAGAGAGAGAAGACGCAAAGCGCCCTCCCGGCTCCAATAATGGAACTGTAGGGCAGTATATGACAGTACCCCCCTCTCAACGGACGCCTCCCGTAATGGACAGATTTGGAAAAGCGATCGACAATAGTGAGAATGATAGTTACCTTCAGAAGGAGGTAGACCGGTAACGAAGTCCAGAGCGATATGGGACCAAGGGCAGCTAGGGATAGGCTATGGATGCAGCAGCCCAGCTGGGGGCAGGTGTGAATACTTCCCTCGGGCACAGACGGAGCAGGCTTGGACGAACTCCCGGGTGTCTTGAACAAGGCTGGGCCACCAGAAATGCTACCGGATGAACTGAATGGTGCGGGTGATGCCAAGATGACAGGTGAGTTTGGAGTTGTGAGCCCACGGAAGAACGTCAAGAGAAATGGCCAGGTCTTTACGAAACACGAGAGAGAGAGAGAGAGATCATGATATTCTTCAGGTACGCTGGAGTGGTCAACGGTTGTGGAAGAGGGTGGCGGTTTACCAGAGGGAGATATCGCTGAGAGGAGGCAGTGTGAGTGGCAGTGAGGGCTTGGTTGGAGAGGGATTTTGGAGCTGGTGAATTATGGCTTCATGAATGAAATTGTCATCGGCACCGGAATCAATCAGGGCAGTGATGGGGGTGTTATGAGCAGAAACTATAATGCAAGCGGGAACGGTCATGCGAGAAGGAGAGCTTGAGGGAATGGAGGTTTGGCTCACCACGACGCTCTCGGGTCGCGGTGAGCCTGGTCTGTTGGCCGGAGGGGAAACGAGGAAATAAAGTGACCGAATTGAGCGCAGTAGATACACAGCCGCTGGGTGATATGACGCTGACGCTCCTGTGGATCTAACTGTGTTTTTGCAATTTACATGGGCTCTTCGGTGGCTACGGGGAGTGACGGAAGTGCGGAAGACGGTGCGGGAGCCAGGTGTGAAGCTGACTGCGCGGTGCTCTGAGTGGGAGGGCTTTGCGC
Organism: Phyllopteryx taeniolatus; assembly: GCF_024500385.1. NCBI lineage: Eukaryota > Metazoa > Chordata > Actinopteri > Syngnathiformes > Syngnathidae > Phyllopteryx > Phyllopteryx taeniolatus. The sequence continues at coordinate 43,643,944 of NC_084502.1, read as the reverse complement.
AAGCGAACCCCCCTCTCTCGCATTCGCTCTCGCAGTCTGTTATCCGGACGGATGGAAAGGCCGATGAGATCCTTGAGCGAGGAGGGCTCGTCCCGGACTGCAAGGTCATCCTTGAGCTGCTCGGAAAGGCCATTAGAAAAAAATCCCCCTAAGTGCCACGTCATCCCACCCAAATCCACCTGCCAATATCCGGAACTCTATAGAATATTCTGCTGCTGATTTAGCCCTGCGTGAGCGTGAGGAGACTACGGGTGGCTTCTTTGCCCTGAACAATAACTGTATGGTTGAAGGTTGAAAACGAGTGAGCAATTGAGTAAAAACTGGCTCCATGCACCTAGGTCCTCGGAGTAGGGCTCGGGCGGCGGGACATGAGGTTCTTCCCTCCCGGCTCCAATATGGAACTGCAGGGTAATATATGACACAGGGATAATTCTAGGATCTGAACTTAACGGGGAACTAAACCCAAAAATGTTTCAAGCAAGAATACATTTTATGTGCCAGCCCTAGTCAAAACACGGTAATCTGATTAATATTGCATTGGTGGAATAAGACATAAACAGAATCATTAATCAATGTTAGGAGTGGTCCCATATTGGGCGAAATCATTTTCAGCTGCAGACCGGAAGTGACCTTGAAGCACCAGCAGAGACTTACCTACTATCTGGGTGCTCCAACTGTGTTAGCTGATAGATTGCAGAAAGCGAAGGATTTTGCATATGCTATACTATTGGTCTGGCCCGATGTTGTCTGTTATTTTCACGCATTATTAACCATTTGAAAGTGTTGAAAATAGCTTGAGAACAAATCTATTAATGTTCTTGAACACTCTCCTGTCTGAGAAGTATTGTAAAACTCCGCCTCAGCTCCCTATCAGAATGTCACAGGTACATTATCTTACATAAATAATTCATTAACTAATTAAATGATGATAATTACCGGTAAATGAAATACAACAAAAGGCCTAGAGCCCTGTGATTTCCAGGGGCCCCCAAACATCTTGAATTTAAAATAAGGATTATTGTTTTACTGCGATTGGCTGGCGACCAGTTCAGGGTCTACCCCGCCTCTCGCCCTAAGAGAGCTGGGATAGGCTCCAGCACGCCCGTGACCCTAGTGAGGATAAGCGGTACAGAAAATGGATGGATGGATATTATTGTTTTAGTCTGACTGTAATTTACATGCATATAAACATTAAAATCTATCATGATCATGTCGATGCTCCCCGTTCCCTTTGTAATACAATGGACTGCTTCATCTTACTGCATATGTCCAGACTTGATTCAGAAAGAAAGTAGCAGAATCAATTTGTTGGGGTGTTTGTGAGTATGAAGCGGTGTTAAGTGGAGCGGAAAAGAGAAGGCGAAAGGAAAGCAAAACAGTTTATTTTTTATTTTTTATTATAAAAACTAGATTAGGTTTCAACCTTTCTCACTTTGACGAATGTGGGTGACTGACAGTGACCACAGCAAGAGCCAGATGTTATTATATACAGCACTGCTGTTTGTCAGTGTCAGCTGAGGAGGATGCAATTGAGAAGAAGCGGAAAATGACAAAAGTGAGGCTTTTCATCACAAAGATGTGAGTAATGCATTTGAAATGCTAAAATAACATTAAATGTTGATTAATGTTCATCAATTACAGTAAAAGCATTGAGATTATTCACTTGTTAGATAATAATCTTAAAATGGATTTTGAACACATTTACTGTATCTACCTCAGGAAATAGGAGAATTTTCTCAAATTAACACTTTTTAGTAAAATCTTTGGTGATAAATATTCATTAGACGGGGGGTGGGGAACATAAAAAACTGTTAATGTAACTAGTAATATAAACTGTCAGATAATTATAACAAGTTTCAATTAACCTTGTGTTGGAGGTGAAAATAAAACTTTAGTCAGTGCAGTACACGAATGTGGAGGGCCAATAACTGGGATTGCCTTGGGCACCTAAATGACTAGCTTTGCCCATGATGTCAACAGATGTCTGGGTGGTAATGGAGTCTCAGAAAGCCATCCAACGACAAAGGCCCCAAGTTCTGTGCTTAGAGTCGCGGTGTTCCGTTCTTGCTTTATGGCTACATGACGTGGAAATTCACCAGTGATTGTACAAACCCCAATTCAATTGAATACACAACAAAGACAAAATATTTAATGTTCAAACCAACTGATAATAATTTTTTTTTTCAAATATTCACTCATTTTTAATTTGATGCCTGCAACACATTTAAAAAAAGCTGGACCTGGGGCATATTTACCACTATGTTACATCACCTTTCCTTTAACAACACTCAATAAGTTTTTGGGAACTGAGGACACGAATTGTTGAATCTTTGCAGGTGGAATTCGTTCCCATTCTTGCTTGATGTACAACTTCAGTTGCTCAACAGTCCGGAGTCTCCATTGTCATATTTTTCGCTTCGTAATACGCCCACACATTTTCATTGGAAGACAGGTCTGGACTGCTGGCAGTCGGTCTAGTACTCTCACTCTTTTACTACAAAGCCAGGCTGTTGTAACATGCACAGAATGTGGCTTGTCATTGTCTTCCTCAAATAAGCTCCATTTGCACACTGATTGAGGAGTATCTGTAACATTTGCACAACCAACATTGTCCCAGATTATCGCACTACTCGTCACTTTAAACCACATACACTCCTTGTAGTCTCAGCGCCCTTTGCACAATGTTCATTGCACCAGACTATTGCAATATTAGTCATTCGAACTGCTCTAAGTGCTAGTGGACTCAGCATCTTTTTGCACAATTGTCCAAAAAAAATAAATAAATAAATAAAAAATAATGTACCGGCATTACCAGATAACTAGCAACCCTTTACTGCTCAGTGACTGTTTTTTTTTTTGTCAATGTCTTTCTGTCTCCAAAGTGTTCTGTATATTGACTGTCTGTTGTCATACTAGAGCGGCTCTAACTACTGGAGACAAATTCCTTGTGTGTTTTTGGACATACTTGGCAAATAAAGATGATTCTGATTCTGATAAGCAGGGTCGTCCCTGAAAAAGACATTGCTTGGATGGCAGCATATGTTGCTCCAAAACTGTATGTACCTTTCATCATTAATAGAGCCTTCCCAGATGTGCAAGTTATACCATCACAGATGCTGGATTTTGAACTTTCCGATGTTTCTGATCACAATCCGGATGGTCCTTTGACGTCCATGAGTTCCAAAAACTATATGAGATGTGGACTTGCCAGACCACAGCACACATTTCCACTTCGCATCAGTCCACCTTAGATGAGCTCCGGCCCAGAGAAGCCGATGGTGTTTCTGGGTATATAGCTGTATATAGTTTTAACTTGCATTTGTAGATCTAATGATGAATTGTATTAACTGACAATGGTTTTGCTCTGCATAGTAGAGTTTCAAGTTGCACTTACGGATGTAGCGCTGAACTGTATTTACTGACATTGGTTTTCTGAAGTGTTCCTGAGGCCATGTGGTGATATCCTTTACACATTGATGTCGCTTTTTGATGCAGTGCCGCCTGAGGGATCGAAGTTCACAGGCATTCAATGTTGGTTTTCGGCCTTGCCGCTTACATGCAGTGATTTCTCCAGATTCTCTGAATTTTTTGATAATTATGTCTCATAGGTGATGAAATCCCTAAATTCCTTGCAATTATACTTTGAAAAACATCCTTAAACTGTTGGACTATGTGCTCACGCAGTTGTTCACAAAGTGGTGAACCTTTCGGGGATAGTCCTTTTATACACAATCATGACACTCACCTGTTTCCAATTAACCTGTTAACTTGTGGAATGTTGGAACCAGGTGTTTATTTTTAGCATTCTCAAGTTTCCCATTCCTTTGCTGTCCCTGTCCCAGCTTTTTTGGAATGTGGTGCAGGCATCCAATTAAAAAAGAGAGAATATTTGCAAAAAACAGTTATGTTCATCAGTTTGACCATCAAATAGCTTATCCATGTTGTTTATTCAACTGAACATAGGTTGAAAAACATTTACAAATTGTTGTATTTTTATTTCTGTTTTACGCAACGTCCCAAATTTATTGGACTTGAATGATGAAGAAATACAGTACATACGGGGTGGAACAATATACTGTACCTCTATTTGCATGTTCTGAAGACTGCCTAAACATAAAAAAACTAACAAAATGTACACATACAACATCCGGTGATAACTGTGAAAATTAGTTTTGTATGTTACACTTGGCTGAAACATTTATTTTCTGCTTAAAATAGTTACATATCAGACTTTCAAGTTTAAAAGTTTAATCATATTACATTATGGAAATATGCAAGAAATAGTGTGTTTATACGAATATAGTATATTTAATATTTGTGTACTTGATATGTTTTTGACTTTCATTGATGCATCATAGCTGATTTATTAATCGGTATGTTGTGACATAATTGTTGGTAAAATAAGGTGATACCAAATTGCAAGCGATTTCCATCTGTAGTTTCCACAATTGCACAAGCTAGTGCATTACAATACATTTCATGCATGTTAGTATCAAAATGTCTTCTGAAGCCAAATGTCCATTTTTGATATACAATTTAATTTGGTTGTTTATTCATGTGCCCTGCAATTGGCTGGTGACCAGTTCAGGGTGTACCCCGCCTCATACCCGAAGATAGCTGGGATAGGCTCCAGCACTCCTGCGACCCTAGTGAGGATAAGCGGAATGGAGGATGAATGAATGAATTTTGCAATTCATTTCCATCATGCGCCGTCTTCTGTCATCTGATAGATCATATTTGGGAAAATGATGTTACCATGGTGATTGCTTCCTTTTTCTTGCATCCAGTTGTCTCCACTATTTTTGTTGGACCTATTTTAGTGCTCCCTTGAAAACCCTGCTATAGTTTCATTATTTTATGTACTTGTACAATTGAAGGTTTGCATTCTGTCCTATTCCTTAAACGCTTACGCTCTATCAGTGAAAGTAGGCATACATTTGCAGTTGCAAATAAATTCAGTTTGTATACTTGTCTGAGAAGGCAAGCTATATCCTTCTTTATAGCCTTTGGAATTTCTTCAGTTTACTTCGGTCGAGAAGGTCATGAAGCTTCAGAAAACCCTTTCTGCTGTTAACCCCATTTGAATTCCTGCACTAATAAGAAAGCAAAAAAAGAATAGCAGCCCGTAACCATGTAGTTCTACAACGCTGAGGCTGCTACCAAATTGGAGTGCATAATGTGTTGCGAGACCAGTCGGACTGAATGGACACCGAAAGGTTTCTCCCAACCCTTTGTGAGGTATAACCACTTCATTGATTTCAATTTGGTCCCCCACTATTCGCCATGTCTGCTTTTACGAGCGTAGTGGTAGTTCACTTACCCTACCCATTTCCACACTTACAACAGGCATACTGTGCTGCTTCTTCCGTGGGTCTCAAAAGTTATATGGATTATATCGACTAAAAGTAGTGGTACACCTAGTGAAAATGAAAGAAAATATTGATTCCCCCTCTTTCTTTCCAAGTATCACTCTTGAAATTGAAATAAGGGTAAATATACGAAACATCCTCTTCCTTGTGCACCCTAGACACCAGCCCATATTTGGTTTTGTGATTGCTCCATGCCGGCAGTACATTTTCCAGGCGGTGATTAATAAGCAGCGAGACCTTTCTGTTGCCCTGTTCTCATTACACCTTCCCTTCTAAGATCTATTATATGTTTGAAAGGTGGGGGCTGAATACACTCTGGCATTGGTAAAACAGGTTCTCACTCATTCACCCACACAGCAAGCACACAAGCATTGCACAAGCAGTTAATATAGAGTGTGTATTTGATTTAAAAAAAAGTTTCCAATGTGAATATGTTTTCATCACATCTGCAATACACTGTTATTCACTCTTGAACAGTGCTAAACATTGCCCTATCAATGATGCTTAGGTTAAAATGAAAAAACAACAAAAAATAGTCCAAGGCATTGTTTATTTCATGTCAAATCAATCATATTTTACAATATCTGTCTCAACGAGGTTGCAGTATATTCATAGTTGGAGCAAAGTTTTTTTGCTGTGTTTGTCTAATGCAGTGGCTCTCAACTGTTGTCACCCCGGGACCCTCATTCTCCTATTGTTCCAAAGTCGTGACCCACTTATAGAAGTTAGGAAGAATAGCCTCTGATAACAGTTGTACAGTATACTATATTTTTAAATGCTGTTTGTAATGACTTTGCTGAACAGCCAAAAGCATATTGCTAGTCATGACGTCCGCCAGCCAGAGGCTGAGCTGCACTGTATTTGTGTCCAGAGTAAACCAGTGGCCAGAAGACAAGGATGTAACATCTCTTGTAACTTTCCTACTATGTTCCATGTGGGAACTTGGTACGCCTCTGTACTGTATCGAAATAAAAATCAGAATCGAATACACGTACATTTTTTTACTACCTCTCCGTGACCCACCTACAATGGGTCTGTGACTCACATTTGGGTCCTGACCCACCAGTTGAAAATCACTGGTCTAATGTATGCTGCCTTTGGTAGAAGGAAACACCTCCAGTTTGCCAAGATGTGTCCCTTTGGCTTGAGTATCTGGAGAAACCCGACAGGTCACCTAAAACGGAACCAAATCATAATAATGTAACTCTAACACAATTAGCAATATTTACCTGCCAAGTTAGAAAGCAATAGTGATTTAGGGTTAGGCATCGAGAATCGAGAACCGATTGGAACCGAGCGGCGAAAACCAACGAAGAATAAGAACGCGCACGTAGACGTGTTTGTGCCCAACGGGGGCGGCGGCGGACAAAAGTGTGTCTTAACTTTACTAACGCCTCAGTGCAACACTTGGAATAAGATTACATTGTGCAAAGGACGCTTTCATGATATGTAGCGTCTGACGCGTGGCCGAGCCTCAGCCTACACCGCGTGGAGCTTCAGTGAAGTCAACTCTGTCAATTGGGTAAGTGAAACAATAAAATATGTCTATGCCAACTTTGAGACAGCTAACAAGGTAAACGATTGGTTGCACTTTTGCACTGATGGCTTTTAGCTTTTATTTTAGTCTTCAAACCAACATAAGAGCCTATGACTGAAAAAAAGCTTAACATTGAGCTAAAACTTCACTGTAGCAACTTTACATCAGAATGAATTGGGACAAAATTCACATAAACATCTCACAGTATCACAAACACTAACCTTGTGCCTCATCTGTGGGTAAGGAAAGGAATCAACTCTTTATATAGCATTTGGATCCATGCATTAAAAAAAAAAAAAAAAAACGTGCCGTGAAGATGCTTTTTGTGTCAAAATGCTGAGTTCTGGTGCGTACACTTCAAAATAAAAGGCTACAAGCTTAAAACAGGAAGTTAAAGTGAAAATTTGCACATATCAACCATTTGACGTGATAAAACAGTCCCAAATAACTATTTTAACAATGCTATATTTTAACTTTTAGCTGAAACATTAATTGATGAATATTAAGTCAATTGGGTTAGTTCCACACATATTGCCTTTTAGTTCGTAAGTTTGATATTGATACTGGTTATAAAGAACCTGAGTCAAATGTTCATTTTAGTCTATGCTGTGGGCTGCTAAAAAATGGATGTTCATAATTTAGACACCCTTGATTTAAACCATGCAAAGCTTTTTGACCCAGCCCCCTGAAATACAGGAAGTCCTCGATTTACGAACGAGTTCCGTTCCTACGCTGGCGACGTAACACGATTTTCCGCGTAAGTCGGATTTCACCGTTAAAGTCGAAATTTACGGCGAAATACTTCTGTTACAGGTATTGTCCCACGTGATTGTGACAGCAAACTCAGTGTGTCTGGGTGTGTGCGTCGATGTGTGAGTGAGACGGGACTGCGCAGGCATCGTCCGGTGGGATTGTGAAGGAGGAAGGAATGCGCGCCGATGCGAGTGTGTACAGTGGCAAGTGTAGTGACGGCGACCGTGGAAGAGTAGCGATTAGCGGAGGACCCGTTGACGTTGAATGTGCAGAGGAGCTAAAGAAGCCATTAAAGCAGCAAATCGGTGCTTCGTGCCCTTATTGTAGCCGCCACCCAGCTTAGCTGTACAACGAGAGAAGGGAGTTAACTCCTGCGTCTCCCGACCATGGTCAGGTGACCGTAGCAGGAAGGGTTAACACGTCGTATAAAGAAACTAAAATACATTAAAATAAAAAAATAAGATACTGTACTTACCATTACTGCTGGTAGTGTGAAAAAAAGGAGGCCGAAAAAGGCAAAGATACTCCCGCCGCACAAACACAGACAAGCACTATGCACTAGCTAAGCAGAAACGCTATGGTGCTGGGGACAAAATGGCGGACGAGGCACGGGCGTCGTAAAGTCGAAACGTCGTAGGTCGAGTGCGTCGTAATCCCGGACGTCCTGTAATCAGAATCGAGAATCGTTTGGAACCGGAATCGAAATAAGGAACCGGAATCGCTCAAATTCAAACGATGCCTAACCCTAATAATGGTGAATGAAATAAAATTAATTTCACCTGCTGTTGTGCGCATGCGACAGACATCAGATCGAAAGGAGAGGCATTTGTACAGACAGCCCCCATTAACTGATGGTTTTCTTCTACAAACCTGATTCTAATAGCGCAAATAGAGCATAAACGCAATATAGCTCTGGAACATAATGTATTGCTGCACCCACCTCTGCCATGTCATATCACAGACTGTCCCTGGGCTGATTGATACCCTATTAGAGGTCGAGAAAGGAGATTTCTTGCAGGAGCTCACCCGTCTCTCATCAACTGCAAGCCTATACAAACTACTACTACTACTACTACTACTACAATAATAATAATAAAAGTCATAATAATAATACATTTTATTTCAAGGGCCTTTCAAAAACCCAAGGACACTAAACAATAAAATCGTCGTCAAAATCACACATAGAACTACTACTACTACCACTACTTCTACTACTGCATGCCTTGTCTTGTTACTTTTTATTTTGACTCTGATTCTCAATTTAGTTATGAATGGGTAATGATTTGGTTTCTGTTGTTGCGTTATTTGGTTCATTAATTGAGATTTACAGCTAGAATATTTTATTCATTGAGATCTGGTATGTGTGATTTACAGTAAGTGTTACATGTTTGTACTGAAATCATATCCATAATGATTTTCTGCACTGGCCATGTTGCTGTTGTGAAATGTGAATCCACTGGCGGAAAATTCATTATTTGAATTGGAAGGTAAAACTCTTTACTGCTGTTTTATTGGATTTAGCGGAATAGTAGAGTGATGTAAGCTGAAGTGTGCCTTGGCATTTAGCTGAAATGTTAAGCAAATAAATCTATTAGCTCGCAAATGCATGTAATCAATGTCAATTAAAATGATTTTTTTAGTGAGCTTTTTATCGAAATAGCCAGAGTCCATCAGATCTTATTGCTTTCTCTAAAGTTTGCCAAACATTTGTTACATACTTTCTGTAATCAACCATTTGATTGAAATGTACACCAGCATCCTTCAAGTGTCTACAAAATGTTTACTGACACACCCAATCCCAAAACAGCAGAACAGAAGCTGGGGAAAAAAAGCTGTATGGCTTTATTGTGATTACCAGCATGGGGGTGACATGAATGATTTGTTATGACAAACATAATTGTGTATGATGACATAAAATGATGTTTTGAAAATTTATGCATGAACCCAAAATAATTTGCAACTATTAATTTGTCAAAGATGGTCATTAGCCATCTTGGAACTAGATGACAAAGGCAATTTATTTAGCAGTATCTTTGTACTTTTGATACATCTTATGTAATCACCATATCTTGGTCTTTGACTTTTCATGCTTGCTCCTTCACTGTCAACCTTCTAAAAATTTGCATTGCTAATTGACCATGTGAGTGCTCCCAGAGTGATTTGATTTCATCTCTGTGACCCATCCTCAACAAGGTACTAACTTTCACAGTCTGGGAAAAGGTGGGTAGAATACTGCGATCCACCAAATTAGTGGGTTTAATCCTGGGTTTAGTAGGAAGAAAAGCTGTAAGGGATCAGATCCCTGTTTCAAGGTTTGTACTGGATGTGGTGAACTCAGCATGAGGCCTAGGGACCTAACCAAGAATTACATATTCACAGATATAGGTAATAGTGCCCTTGGTATCTTCGCACTTTTAAATTTATGTAAAAGACAAGCAGCAGCAGCATTTTATTTTTAATTTTTATGCTAGGCCAATGTGAAGTTATGTGGCCTGGAAGGGCTTCTTCTCATACAACCCCAATTCCAATGGGGGGTCCATGAAAAAGACGTTGCTTGGATGGCAGCATATGTTTCTCCAAAACCTGTATATGCCTTTCAGCATTAATGGTTCCTTCACAGATGTGTAAGGTACCCATGCCATTGGCACTAATACAGCCCCATACCATCACAGATGCTGCTTTTGAACTTTGCATCCAAAGCAGTCCGGATGGTTATTTTCCTCTTTGGCCCAGAAGACACGACGTCCACAATTTCCCAAAACAATTTGAAATGTGGACTTGTCGGACCACAGAACATTTTGCACTTTGCATCAGTCCATCTTAGATGAACTCGCGCCCAGAGAAGCCAGCGGTGTTTCTGGGTGTTGTTGATAAATGGCTTTTGCTTTGCATAGTGGAGTTTTCAAGTTGCACTTTCTAAAGTGTTCCTGAGCCCATGTGGTGATATCCTTTACACATTGTCGGTTTTTGATGCAGTGCCACCTGAGGGATCGAAGGTCACGGGCATTCAATGTTGGTTTTTGGCCTTGCCGCTTACATGCAGTGATTTCTCCAGATTCTCTGAAGCTTTTGATGATATTATGGACCGTAGATGATGAAATCCCTAAATTCCTTGCAATTGTACATTGAGGAACATTGTCCTTAAACTGTTTGACTACTTTCTCACGCACTTGTTCACAAAGAGGTGAACCTCACCCCATCTTTGCTTGTGAATGATTGAACAATTCAGGGAAGCTCCTTTTATACCAAATCATGGCACCCACCTGTTCCAAACAGGTGTTTGATGAGCATTCCTCAACTTTTTCAGTCTTTTTTGCCAACTGTTCCAGCTTTTTTGAAACGTGTTTGTCAGGATTCAGGTTGCAAGTTGGACCCAGATGCAGAGGAGACAGGGAGGTTAGTAACAGTTTATTGCAGCTTGGAAGCGAAAAAGGAACTCCGAGAACTAAATCCGGGATTGGCAGGGTTCCAACAAGGACCGGTCTGGCAGGGTAGGAGTCCTTGTTGTCGGTGAGCCACAAGAGGTGAGCACTGGTTTGCAGGGAGCAAGGGCAGATGGCAGACTGGGGACAAAGAACAAGAATTAGGTGGAGGTAACTCACTAGGTCTTCAGGAAGCAAAAAGATAGGCAAGGTGGCTAGGCTACGAACTCGACATAGAGCGTTGATAGTCTGGCGACGAGTTGGAGTCCCACAGCGTCTTAAGAGCAGTCAGGTGTAATTAGGATGACAAGGTGCAGCTGCTAGACTCCAACACGTCAACCCTGCAACGCACTCATGACACGCACACACACACACACACGCACACGGGCTGTTCTCAGGGTGCTGAAACAGCAGCCCTGACAGTACCCCCCCCTCCCATGGGGGCCACCCCGCGCACGAGCCAAGCAACCGGGGTGGGCACAATGGAAGTTGCGGATCAACGACTTGCACAGTATCAACCCCACAGCGACCCAACTCCGCTCCTCCGGACCACAGCCCTCCCAGTCAACCAGGTACTGGAGGCCACGACCCCGGCGACGCACATCCAGGAGCCTGTCTACGGCCCAAGTGGGATGACCACCCACCACCAAGGGAGGAGGAGGGGGTGGCATAGGGGAGTATAGGGAACTGGAAGAAACCGGTTTTATCAGGGAAACATGGAAGGTGGGGTGAATGCGGAGAGAGGCAGGGAGCTTAAGGCGTACCGCACATGGATTTACCACAGCCGCAATATCATAGGAGCCAATGAAACGCAGGGACAGTTTTTGGGATTCAACCTTGAGTGATAGATGCTTCGTACTGAGCCACACTTTCTGACCAACCGTGTAAGCGGGCACGGGGATGCGGCGACGGTTGGCTCGTACCTGAGGCATGCCAGAGGACTGGAGAAGGGCAGCGCGGACCTGCTTCCAGACCTTGGAGCACCGGCGTATGGGGGCCTGCACTGAAGGGACTGCAAGCTCTTGAGATGGTAACAGTGGAGGTTGGTAGCCTAAGGAGGATTGAAAAGGGGACATGGCCAAGGAGGTGCTGGGCAGCGAATTATGGGCATACTCAACTGAGGCAAGGTGCGTGCTCCATAAAGCGGGACGAGACTGGGATATGCAACGGTGCGCCGTCTCCAGTTGTTGATTGGTCCGCTCACATTCCCCGTTAGTCTGAGGATGATAGCCAGAGGATAGACTAACACCTATACCAAGCGCTGTGCAAAACGCTCTCCAAACCTGTGAGGTGAATTGGGGTCCCCTGTCAGAGATTATATCAGATGGGATGCCATGCAGGCAGAAAATGTGCTGGGCGTCCTTTACCAGTGTTTCTATTTCTAATGTGATTGAGCCCAGAAAGCAACGGGGATACAAGATGTGATCTGGATAATCCTTGACACTCTCCGAGGCAAACTGGTGGGACGAGGTATCTGCCTTGGTGTTCTGGCCCCCTGGGCGGTCGGACAAGGTAAAGGTGAACCGGTCAAAAAATAATGCCCACCTGGCTGGACGGGAGCTCAGCCTCTGAGCAGAGCGGATGTATTCCAAATTCTTGTTGTCGGTCCACACGATGAAGAGGTGTTCGGCGCCTTCCAGGAAATGCCGGCATTCCTCCAACGGCATCTTCAGCGCCAAGAGCTTCCGGTCTCCGATCCCATAATTTTTCTCCGCCTGAGACAACTTGGGAGAAAAGTAGGCGCAAGGGTGGACCTTACCATCAGTCTGGGATTGCTGAGACAGCACCGCAACAACCCCCGCCTCTGATGCATCGACCTCAACTATGAACTGCCTCTGTGGATCCAGATGAACGAGGATAGGAGCTGAGGAAAAAAGTTTCTTTAGCTCACAGAAGGCCATGTCTGTCTTCTCAGACCATTGGAAGGACGTTAGGGTTGATGTGACCGCAGTGAGGGGTGCTGCCATCCGACTGGACCGCCGGTAGAAGTTGGCGAAGCCAAGGAATCGCTGCAGCTCCTTTCTTGTGGATGGCGTCGGCCACTCAGTGACAGGCAGCTACCTTGGCTGGGTCCATTTGAAGCTGCCTCTCAGCAATGACGTAACCCAAAAAGGTGGTCTTTGGAACATGGAACTCACATTGTTCTGCTTTAACAAAGAGCTTGTTCTCAAGGAGTCTCTGAAGTACTTGTCGAACATGTCTTTGTGATCTGCGACGTAACGGGAGAAAACCAGGATCTCATCCAGGTACATAAAAACAAATTTTCTGATCATGTCACGCAGGACGTCATTGACTAGTGCCTGGAAGACAGCAGGGGCATTGGTGAGGCCGAAAGGCATTACGAGGTACTCGTAGTGCCCTCTATGGGTGTTAAATGCTGTCTTCCACTCGTCTCCCTCTCAAATGCGAACAAGGTGGTAGGCTTGGCGCAGATCCAACTTGGTGAAAACTGTTGCCCCGTGAAGGTGGGAAAAGGGATCACGGGCAAGGGATACTTATTCTTAATGGTGATGTTATTAAGGCCACGATACTCCACACATGGACGGAGGGTCTTGTCTTTTTTGTCCACAAAAAAGAAGCCTGCCCCCACCGGTGAAGAGGAGGGCCGGATAATACCCGTGACTCACTGATGTAGGTCTCCATGGTCTCCCGCTCTGGACGAGAGATGTTAAAAAGACAGCTGCTAGGTAGCGTTGCACCGGGCTGTAGTTCAATAGCGCAATCGTAAGGCCTGTGTGGGGGTAGAGAGGTGGCATGGTGTTTGCTGAATACTGGAGCTAGGTCATGGTAAATTGAGGGGACACCTGATAGGTCAGGGGATTTACTCCGACTTTGGCCACTTGGGGGCACCGCAGCAGATCGCAAGCAGTTCTCATGACAGAAATTGCTCCATGAGGTGATCTTGGGCACAGTCCAGTCAATGCTGGTGTTATGGAGCCTCAGCCAAGGCAAGCTAAGCACGATTGGAACTTGAAGACAAGGGAAAACATGAAAACTTAGTCTCAAGATGGTTACCTGATAGCTTGAGGGAAACGGGAGCAGTCTCTTGCTGGATATGGGTGATCAGCCGCCCATCAAGGGCAGTGGAATTCTTGGGAGTGGTCAGAGCCAGAAGATGAATTTTCATCTGTTTAACTAGGCAGTGGTCAATGAGATTCTCGTCAGCTCCAGAGTCTAGTAGGGCTAAAATGGGCAGAGACAGATCATTCCAGCAGATGGTAGCAGAGATCTGAAAATGGACAGAAAAGGAGGCACTTGCATTCTGACTCACCAACTCCTCCTCTATTGGCGAGTGTCCCAGTTTGATGGACGTGTGGGACAGTTTGTGATGTAGTGGCCCACCTCTCCACAATACAAACACAGATTAGAGGTTCTGCTGCATGTTTTTTCCAAATAGAGAGTTTTGTTTGGCCAAGTTGCATGGGTTCACCGATCTCGGGAAGTGGGGCTGGTGACGAAGTCTGCGGCTCAAAGGAGGATTTGAGAGTGGAGTGCTGTGGAGAATGAAGCAGGTAAGGCGGAGTCTGTGACCGAGTTGCATTTCCTCCGCCGCTCACGGAGACAACAATCCAGTCTGATAGAAAAAACAATCAGCTGATCTAGGGAGCTTGGCTCATCCCTGGAGGCCACCTCGTCTTTAAGAGACTCATTTAGGGCCCCCCGAAAAACTTCTTGTAGTGCCTCATCATTGAAATTGCTCTCGGCAGCGAGAGTCCGAAAAGTGATCGCAAATTCAGCCACACTGCAAGAGCCCTGTCGGACTGACATCAGCCGTTTAGCGGCCTCCGTCCCATGCACCGGGTGGTCAAAAATCTTCATCTGCATGGAAAAAGAAGAGTATGACTCACAGACGGCTGACCGTTTCTCCCATTCCGCCGTGGCCCACAAGAGTGCTGTACCCCGGAGACAGCAGATAAGGTAGGCAATTTTAGCGTTGTCGGTGGAGTACGACAGCGGTTGCTGTTCAAACACAAGTGAACACTGGACCAAAAAGGCGCGACAAGACCCTAGATTGCCGTCGTAAGGGTTTGGTGCAGGTACATACGGTTCACGCATTACGTGGGTGAGGGGGGCAGTGGGAGCGGTGGATGCTGCAGCAGGCGGCTGTGCGCAAGGTTGGAGTGAGGCAAATTGATTTTGGAGGGATGTGAGAGCTTGTGAGAAGTCACGTACCTTTTGAATCAGCAGGGTGAGGGCTTGGTCGTGTTGCTCCAAAAGCATGCTCTGTCCGGTAACTGTTTGGCGAAGGGGATCTGTCTCCGCTGGGTCCATGACAGACCAGACTATGCTGTCAGGATTCAGGTTGCAAGTTGGACCCAGATGCAGAGAGGACAGGGAGGTGAGTTTGTGAATAACGGTTTATTGCAGCTTGGAAGCGAACAAAGTACCTCCGAGAACTAAATCCGGGATTGGCAGGGTTCCAACGAGGACCGGTTTGGCAGGGTAGTAGTCTGTGTTGTCAGTGGGCCGCAAGAGGTGAGCACTGGTTTGCAGGGAGCAAGGGCAAATGGCAGACTGTGGAAAAAGAACAAGAATTAGGTAGAGGTAACTCGCTAGGTCTTCAGGAAGCAAAAAGATAGGCAAGGTTGTTAGGCTACGAACTCGACGTAGCGCGTTGATAGTCTGGCGACGAGTTGGAGTCCCACAGAGTCTTAAAAGCAGTCAGGTGTAATTAGGATGACAAGGTGCAGCTGCTAGACTCCAACACGTCAACCCTGCAAAGCACTCATCACATAGACACACACACGGGCTGGACTCAGGATGCTGAAACAGCAGCCCTGACAGTGTTGCAGCCATTAAATTCTAAATTAATTATTATTTGCTAAAAAAAATAGTTTATCAGTTTGAACATTAAATATCTTGTCTTTGTAGTGTATTAAATTAAATATAGGTTAAACATGATTTGCAAGTCATTGTATTTTGTTTTTATTTATGTTTAACACAACGTTGAAAAAAAACACAAGGAATTTGTCTCCGGTATTTGGAGCTGCTCTAGTACGACAACAGACAGTCAATTGACAGAGAATACTTTTAAGAGATAAAGACATTTAGAAAAACAGTTGCTGAGCAATAAAAAGTTGCTAGTAATCTGGTAATGCTGGTACAATTTATTTTTCTTTTTTTGACAATTGTGCAAAAAGGTGCAGAGTCCTCTAGCAATTAGAGCAGTTTGAATGACTAATATAGCAATAGTCCGGTGCAATGACCATTGTGCAAAGGGCGCCGAGACTTCAAGGAATGTATTCAGTTTAAAGTGACTAGTAGTGCGATAATCTGGGACAATGTTATTTGTCCAAATGTTGCAGATACTCCTCAGTCAGTGTGCAAGTGGTGCAGATGCTACTCTGGCATGAGTGGCCAGTATTGGTCAACAACAGATATGCAAATATTGCAGCGTGGCGAGACTATACAGTGAGTGCACGAGTAATGTATAATTGGCCTGACAGAAATGTGACAACATTATGAGGTGCTGTCACTCATTTGTCGCACACTCCTGGCAGACTCACCCTTGTGGCCTTGCAAAAAATAAAACTGAGAACATTTAGTGTCATAGTCACACTCCATTTAA
This sequence comes from Phyllopteryx taeniolatus, assembly GCF_024500385.1. Taxonomy (NCBI): domain Eukaryota; kingdom Metazoa; phylum Chordata; class Actinopteri; order Syngnathiformes; family Syngnathidae; genus Phyllopteryx; species Phyllopteryx taeniolatus. Next base: position 43,627,294 of record NC_084502.1, on the reverse strand, counting down.
GAATAAGGTGCTTTTCTGGGGTGACAAGGTAATAAGTCAGCACAAGGCCCGCGTTGAGTGTGCCCGCGAGTGTGGGACAAACGATTAACACCTCGTCTGTTACGTCATGCTTTCTGTCTCTGACTTGTTGCTGTGATTTTATTTTATTTTTTTTATATTGCAAATGGTTCGCTTTAAAGACATGGGTGGCTTTTTGTATATCTTTTCTCAATCATGCAAATTCCTTTTAGTCACATCCCTATTCATTCAGCATTGAATCTGGTCATTTTAGCCAAATAGAAGTTACTCTTAGGCTGGATTTAGAGGTGTAACTGCCCAATTTCAAATTTGCACTTTGTAGCGTAAATCCAACCAGAGTCATCAGACAAATTTCCAGTGTCAGTTTGTTTGTTAAATAAGGCATTAAAAAGAAGTCTTTCCATGGTGATTACTTTTACTATAGTAAATGAGAGGTACCACACTTTACCTACCTAATACTAAATGCTTGGCCTTCTGGAATTTGTTTCCTCGACTTCAACCTTTGTGACTTTTGGTTTCTTGCTCACCTCTCTCACCAAGCATTTCTCCTTAATTTCAGTTTGTCTTCGCTAAAAAGAGTCTTTGTTTTCTCACATTTCTGCCATTTGTAAAAGCCACTGTGCTCTTGGCAAGATTTAATGCAGCAGAATGTTTGGCTTAAGTTCTGAAAGACAGAGAAGCTCAGCTCCGACTTTCACTCCTTCACAACCATACTGGACTCTGTGGCTCCTTAAAACTGTGCAGCCCAAAACTAAACCTGAGCCCTGGTTCACTGAGCGTACTTGCACAGCGAGACTGGATTGCTGTAAAGCTGCAAGCAGGTGGAAGAAGGACAAGCTGCAGGTTTCCTATCAAATTCTAAAAGACTGTTGGCAACGCTACCAAACCCCTTTTAAAGAGGCCAAAAAAGAACACCTGTCGTACCTCATTCGCTTAAATTGTCAGAACCCACGTGTTACTCAAAACCATTCACTCTGTTCTTCACCCCAGCTTAACTTCTTTGCATCGAGTCCTCTGAAATGTGCAAAAGCTTCCTGTACTTTTGTTGCTGGCAAACCTTTGCTCCACACTTTAAAACAGTTGTTGGCGATAAGATGCTTTGCTAATAGAGATTAAACTCCAAAATAAGAGGCTACGAATACCAAAGTACTACAAACCCCAATTCTAATGAAGTTGGGATGTTGTGTAAAACGTAAATAAAAACAGAATACAATGATTTGTAAATCCTTTTCAACCTATATTCAATTGAATACACTACAAAAGATGAGATATTTAATGTTCAAATTGATAAACTGTTTTTTTTGCGCTTACGTGTAGAGATTTCTCCAGATTCTCTGAATCTTTTGATGAGATTATGGACTGGAGATGATGAAATCCCTAAATTCCTTGCAATTGTATGTTGAGAAATGTTCTTAAACTGTTGGACTATTTGCTCATGCAGTGTACACAAAGTGGTGAACCTCACCCAATCCTTGCTTGTGAACAACTGAGCCTTTCGGGGCTGCCCCTTTTATAACTAATCAAGACACTCGCCAGTTTCCAATTAACCTATTCACCTGTGGAATGTTGCAAACAGGTGTTTTTTGAGCATTCGTCATCTTTCCCAGTTTTTTGTTGCCCCCTGTCCCAGCTTTTTGGAATATGTTGCAGGCATCAAAGTCAAAAAGAGAGAATATTTGCACAAAAAAAAACCAATAACGTTCATCAGTTTGAACATTAAATAGCCAGTCTTTGTAGTGTATTAAATTGAATTTTGGTTGAAAAAGTTTTGCAAATCATTGTATTCTGTTTTTATTTACATTTTATACCACGTCCCCACTTCATTAGAAGGCTGGCCAAATGTGTTTGAGCAGGTGGGGGAGGGGGGTGTCACTGTAATTGGCTAGCGTCAAAAGAGGCGAGTCTGGGGATTCAGGTTTCACATGACTCTTGTACACAAAGAACGATGGCGAAGGGGACTATGGACAGTGCTTACGTTCTCCCCAAGATACATAGTGTTTCAGGGGAGACAAATCCTGATAATGAGTCCAAGTCATTTTGTGAGGAAATTTTTTCGGTGAAAAAAGGCAGGATATTTTATTTTTTTTAGCTTTTCGAGAGAGAGGAGGACGAGGAGCCGGGCTACACAGAACTTGTTTGGTAATTTGGTTTGTAGTGATATTACCTGGAAATTGCTTTATATTTGAACCTATGTTAGCTTTTCCATTTTCGTTGTCATGTTGTTGTGAACATGCAGATTCACCACTTGAAAAAGATGGATTGGTGGATTCATCCACCAAAGATTTCATCTGGATTTCACTCGGTAACAAAGCAACTTTGATCTTTTTTTTTCTCTCCTTTTAGTTTGGCATCCAATAGTTTAGTTTGACATTTCATTAAACATTTGCGTTCCAGTTCATCAAACATTTGCATCAGTTTGTCACTGGCCAAGGTGCATTGAGTGGATTAGCATTTGAATTAGATTTAGGATTGAATTTTTCGGAATTTTTTTTATTGTAAATAATTGTAGGTAGTAACAGAAACATAGTGCATAATTGTAAATTGTATAACATAAAGCCCCAGCCTTAGATTAATTTGTCTCGGATTTCTCCAATAACAATAAATATGTAAATGAAGCCGTCGCTGTCGTTTTAACATTCAATTATTATCATATCCATGTTCTTATTGCCCTTCAATAGATATTTACAGAACTTTTGATTCATTCAGATTCATTCTTAAATCATGGAATTGTAGTTTCATCTTTATCATATACTACTTCAAGTGCAAATGACATCAGACATTTAGAAATCCACTGCAAGCAATCCGAACACTCGAGAGTTAACTTAATGCACATATGACGCGTGCTCAACGTATGTTGCGTACTCAACTCAGCTAGCATAACAAACACAGTTTAGCTCCGAGCAGAAACATTTTGACTTTAAATTGAGAGGTAATAGTAATAATTAGTTTTAACAGAATTACTGTGTAATTGGATCGAATTAGTTTTTATGTCTTGCTGAATTTTTAAGTGCCCTTAACATTTGCTAATCTCGCCCTATGGTCGAGCGGGCCCTGATTGTCGGTGTGCAGACGAATCTCCTGGTAAATTATGCTCCAAATCCTGTTGTCATCGATTTCCAGAAACTCTGCTTCAATTGCTGACAGTCCAGCTGTTGCTCATTTTTCCCCCACTGAGAACAACCTCAAGATGCTTTTTTGGCTCCATTTGGAAATCATTTCTTCTCCATTTCGAAGGGCAAAAGCTTGCTTTGTCTTGACTTTCAGTTTGAGTAGAAGCTGTGAAAGCTAGCCCTAACGGTCATTCAAGTTTATCGTGTAAAAACTTGCATAACAAAATGTGAATTTAAAACATTGTAGTTTCTGCATTTATTGCCAAAATATTTATCAGTAATGCAGTGAAAATCAGAGGAAATGAGAATATTTACTCTGCAAGTCGATTTACAGTGTGCGTGCCTTACATTTTAAATTGAGCCTGTCTGAAGGTTTTAGATATTGTAAGCCAGATCAACCCATTAGGTCCTCTGATATTTTCCCCCTATGTTTTAAACATGCTGTGGTGCCACAGCGACTTATAAAACCTGGATTTGATCGTATTGTGCTAGCGAATTTTAGACCCATATCCAAGTTTGCTTTTATTTTTTTTTAAATCCTGGAAAGATTGTGAACACTTAGTATAAAGCATTCCTGCATGATGTCCTGGAGGTCATTTTGTCTGGTTTTGAAACACTGCATACAGTAGCACAGAGTAAGCTTTATTCAGAGATTTCAATTACACCCTCTTGGCAAATGACTCTATGTCCTGTTCAGTGATGCCGGTAACACGTTACTCAAAAAATGTGGTCTGGTGATATCATAAGTAATCTAACGCGTTACTTTTCATATTAGTCAGATTACAGTTACTTTGATTTATCTGCCAATAGTTACTTTTTTGTTCACGAGAACCAGAGTTTAATATGCTTTTGATATTAAAATATGCTATTTTTGCTTAGGCAACAGATATTTATCATTAACAAACTACAGTGTTTGGGAACATGAGGTAAGTCAATAACCAAGACACTTGATTCCGTCACGGTGCATGTCGTAAGTGTCGACCAATTTTCCCTTTGTTTTAGATCTATATTTGTTTTTTGTTTTTTAAATAATTTTTTTGTTTTGTTTTGTTTTTGATCTATAAGTCTAGATATATTTGTCAAAATCTATCTATCTAGCTATTTGTCTATCTGTCGGTCTGTCTGTCTGTCTTTAAAATAAATCTCACAAGGAAAAAAAATGTTTTCGCAAGCATGTATGCGAGCCTTTGAGATGGATTTGTGAAAGGATTTGAGTATATTTTCTGAATGTATTTGAGGATGCCGTGTGAATAGATTTGACATATGTTGATGCGAGCTTATTTGACCTGTATATGTGCAGACATTTGACATGTTTATATGAGCGTGTCTTTATGTGACTTGAAAAGGAAGTGGTTTTTGGCTCTTTCAAAATAAAATATGCTTTTGACCAACAGCCATAAAGTACAATAGTAAGCCTAACTTAACCAGTAGAGTGACACAGCATTATACTATATACAATATACATACATATTTTTATAATGTATTCAAGTCGTATACTTGTTGATTATTGTGTTACAATAACACTTTTCCTAATTGATTTAGTATGTCTGCTTTTAATGTGTAAGTGCTGTAGGATATGACGTAATGGTTGGGCAATCAGAAGCTGTGTCGTGTATGACGTAGGGCTAGGCTGGCTCGTCTACGCAGAGCTAGATGCCATTAACCGAACGCGGCTGCCGAATAAATGTGCCTTTCGTGCTAAAGTGCAAGTGGGCGTGTGTTTACTCCTCGATTCAAGACAGAGTTTCAGCACCTCTGCGTTACAATCTGAAATGTATATGGTTCGTTGCAGACAGAATGGCCGAAAAGTCACATATAAGCTCCCCTGCGCCGGTGTAGCTAATGAGGTGGCCAAAGGGAATGAAGGAATTTTATTGTCGTAGTGAAACTTGTGTCATAGAGACGCACTACAGACTACACACACAGAGTCAAATATTTCATGACTTTTTTTAAATATACGTACAGCTCAATAAATTAGAATATAGTTGAAAAGTCAATTTTTCTTCAGTACTCATGGAGTGATTAAACAGGGGACAAATTCCAGCCTGATTTCTATATTAAAAATCATTTTATTTCTTGAATTAATTAACTATTTCGTTTGACATTATTTTAGTGCCTCAATATGGGGATTTTTTTAAATTTGCTATGTGCTATAATAACCAAAATTATACATATTTTAAATATGAAATACTTCACTCTGAGTGTGTCCAATGCATCTCAATAATTTCCCTTTTTGAATTGAACAACCTAATAAAAGATTTACACTATTCACGTGTGAGCATAATCGACGTGTGCGTGAGCATGATTGACATGAACCCGTGAATGCCAGTGACGCGTGCATGAATGTGATTGACATGCTTGCATGAACGCATTTGAGTCGTGTTTATGAGAGCGTTTGAGTAGTCTTTATGAGAAACACTCGCGCGTATGACAGTATTTGCGTAGTGTTTTGTTTATGAGAGCAAAACTCATGCATATGAGTATTTGACTAGTGTTATGAGAGGGTTTGAGTAGTGTTTATGAGAGTGTTTGAGTAGTATATATGAGAGCCTTTCACTCGTGCGTATGTAAGTATTTGATGAGTGTTTATGAGAGGGTTTGAGTAGTGTGTATGAGAGCGTTTGAGTAGTGTTTATGAGAGCGCTTGAGTAGTGTGTATGAGGGCGTTCGAGTAGTCTTTATGAGAGCAAGACTTTCACTCGTGCGTATGAGAGTATTTAACTGGTGTTTATGAGAGCAGGTGTGGGTATACTTATTGCCCCCCGGCTCGGTGCCTGTACGTTGGGGTTCACACCGGTGGACGAGAGGGTAGCCTCCCTCCGCCTTTGGGTGGGGGGACGGGTCCTGACTGTTGTTTTTGCCAATGCACCAAACAGCAGTTCAGAGTACCCACCCTTTTTGAAGTCCTTGGAGGGGGTGCTGGAGAGCGGTCCTGCTGGGGGACTTCAATGCTCACATGGGCAATGACAGTGAGACCTGGAAGGGCGTGATTGTGAGGAATGGCCCCCTGATCAGCACCCGAGCGGTGTTCTGTTATTGGACTTCTGTGCTCATCACGAACTGCTCCAGTGAGAGTTGTCCATAACGAACACCATGTTCAAGCATAAGGGTGTCCACACGTGCACTTAGCACCAGGACACCCAAGGTCGCAGTTCGATGATCGACTTTCTGGTCGTGTCATCGGACTTGCGGCAGCATGTCTTGGACACTCGGGTGAAGAGAGGGACGGAGCTATCAACTGATCACCACCTGGTGGTGAGTTGGCTCTGATGGTGGGGGAAGATGCCGGTCCGACGTAGCAGGCCCAAACGTATTGTGAGGGTCTGCTGGGAAGGTCTGGCAGAATCCCGTGTCAGAAGGAGTTTCAACTCCCACCTCCGACAGAACTTTGCTCATGTTCCGGGGGAGGCAGGGGACATCGAGTCCGAGTGGACCATGTTCGGCGCCTCCATTGCTGAGGCGGCCGAACGGAGCTGTGGCCGTAAGGTGGTCGGTGCCTGTCGTGGTGTCAATCCCCGAACCCGTTGCTGGACACCAACGGTGAGGGATGCCGCAAGCTAAAGAAGGAGTCCTATCGGGCCTTTTTGGCCTGTGGGACTCCTCAGGCAGCTGATGGGTACCGGCTGGCCAAGCGGAATGCAGGTGGTTGCTAAAGCAAAAACTCTGGTATGGGAGTAGTTTGGTGAGGCCATGGAGAAAGACTTCCAGACGGCTTCGAGGAAATTCTGGTCCACCATCCGGCATCTCAGGAGGGGGAAGCAGTGCACCATCAACACTGTGTATAGTCGGGATGGGGCGCTGCTGACATCGACTCGGGACGTTGTGAGTCGGTGGGGAGAATACTTCGAAGACCTCCTTAATTCCACCGACACACCTTCCCATGAGGAAGCAGAGTTTTGGTTCTCTGAGGCGGGCTCTCCTATTTCTGGGGTTGAGGTCACCGAGGTGGTTAAAAAGCTCCTCGGTGGCAAGGCCCCATGGGTGGATGAGATTCACCCGGAGTTTCTAAAGGCTCTGGATGTTGTGGGGCTGTCCTGGTTGACACGCCTTTGCAACATCGCGTAGACATCGGAGACAGTGCCTCTGGATTGGCAGACTGGGGGCGGTGGTCCACCTATTTAAGTTGGGAAGTCGAAGATTAAGGAGGAGCAGTGTGGTTTTCGTCCTGACAGAATTTCGAGGCACAGCCAAGGCGTAGAGGGGGGTCCGGTTTGGTGGCCTCAGTATTGCATCTCTGTTTTTTGCAGATGATGTGGTTCTGTTGGCTTCATCAAGCCGTGATCTCCAACTCTCACTGGAGCAATTTGCAGCCGAGTGTGAACCGGCTGGGATGAGAATCAGCTCCTCCAAATCTGAGACCATGGCCTTCAGTCGGAAAAGGGTGGCATGCACTCTCCAGGTTGGGGATGAGATCCTGCCCCAAGTGGAGGAGTTCAAGTATTTTGGGGTCTTGTTCACGAGTGAGGGAAGAATGGAACGGGAGATCAACAGGCGGATTGGTGCAGCGTCTGCAGTGATGCGGACTTTGTATCGGTCCGGTTGTGGTAAAGAAGGAGCTAAGCCGAAAGGCAAAGCTCTCAATTTACCGGTTGATCTACGTTCCTACCCTCACCTATGGTCACGAGCTGTGGGTCGTGACCGAAAGAACAAGATCCCGGATACAAGTGGCCGAAATGAGTTACCTCCGCAGGGTGTCCGGGCTCTCCCTAAGAGATAGGTTGAGAAGCTCGGTCATCCGGGAGGATCTCAGAGTAGAGCCGCTGCTCCTCCACATCGAGAGGAGCCAGATGAGGTGGCTGGGGCATCTGATTCGGATGCCTCCCGGACGCCTCCCTGGGGAGGTGTTCCGGGCACGTCCCACAGGGAGGAGACCCCAGGGATGACCCAGGACACGCTGGAGATACTGCGTTTTTCAGGATCCCTCGGAAGAGCTGGATGAAATGGTCTGCCATTGCTATGCTGATGACCACTTATGAAGAAAGATTCAATCTCTTTAAAAGTGCTTTTGTTATGTCTTGAAAACATTCAAACCTGGATTGCCCTGAACTTCTAAAATGTTAATGAAAAGAAAACCAAAGTGATAGTGTTTGTTCCCAGTGGCCCTTGTAAATCCCGCCATGTTGACACTTCGTGAAGCCAACAGACTCAAACTTGGCTTTACGATGGACTGATTTTAAATTGGAATCAGCAAACTGGTGCAGTATATACAGCTTTTTTCCACATCAGGTAGCTGGCAATGGTGAAGCATTTTCTTACACAGCAGCACTTAAAAAATAAAATGCCTTTATCACATCTCGATTAGCTCGTCCTCCAGTTGGTTCAAAATGCTGCTGCTCGCCTCTTAACTAGAACACGTAAGAGGGATACATAACTCCTATTCTGGCTTCCGTCCACTGGCTGTCTTTGCACTTTAGAATTAGTTTTAAGGTTATGGTTCTTGCTGTATTCTTCAATGGTTATTATTATTTTTTTTTTTTAGATTTAGTGAATGCCAAATTCATTTCCCGCGCTGGCCCAGGTGGTGGCGCACCGAAAATGATGTAGAAGGAAATGACGGCACAGAAATGCATTTTGCCGAGCAATGGGCACAGCGTATTTGTAAAACGCTCACTAAAGATATTATTTTGCATTGCTGTAGCATAAACTAGTCCAACAATAATTACTGTGTAAACTAACGAACAACAGTAAAAATTGCCGCAAATGAATATCTACCTCTTTTCGAGGAGCCGTTGGTAGCGGTGTGGGTGGTCATGACCCAGCACTCCTCTCGTCCTTACTGATCTGTTTTTATTGTTTTGTTGATCTCAATTCTTTTAACGTGTGTGTAAGTTAACTTGCTAGTGACCCAGCGATGTGGTTTGCGAGAACTTTGAGCGTCGTAACGCTGGCCACTTCACCACTTGCCATGACGTGGACAGGTTCTCCCAGCCGGCTACCGGGACTTCCTGAATCTCTCTACTGACATTGATCGACGGTACATAGAGCGGTGGCCTGGAGACGTGACATGAAAAGCTTGATCAGGACGGGAAAAGAGGAAGAAGAGCAGGACAACAGGCAAAAAACATATCTTCCACATCCATGAAGCAACCCCCAGGCTGCACATTGAGCCACTGGATATGTGGACACACGTATTATGCTGTACAAACAGTATTTTGTATTTTATCACATTTATTAAACCATAAAAAGAGAGATTAATAGTTGGAAGAAGCTGGTTGCTACAGAATCAGGACGTGGGAGCGATACAATATTTTAAAAGTTGTGTGCTTATTTGAATGTCCGGTGAGAGGTACAAACGTACTCTATGTACATATTACCGCCCGGTACATTTGGGCCACAGGCTTCTCTTTTTTATCCACAGATAAATTAGAAATATAGTTAAGTATTGTTGGAAAACACAATAATATGTTTACTTTGCGGCACGGTGGACGACTGGTTAGAGCGTCTACCTCACAGTTCTGAGGACTGGCGTTCAATCCCCAGCCCCGCCTGTGTGGAGTTTGCATGTTCTCCCCGTGCCTGCGTGGGTTTTCTCCGGGCACTCCGGTTTCCTCCCACATCCGTATTTAGATAATGTATTTCTGCACTGCATATTGAACTATTGACAGTTTCTCTCGCCCGTTTTATTTACCTCGCAGGTTTCAAAAGCTCTATTATACACTATGTTGGTCTACAGTCCCCTCCAAGTCAAAGTCAAAGAAGAAGAAGAGGTGGAAAGCGGGTTCTTCGTCAGAAAGAGAAGAGGAAAGCACAGAGCCTAGAACTGAATGTGGGGACTTTGAATGTTGGGACTATGACAGGAAAATCTCGGGAGTTGGTTGACATGATGATCAGGAGAAAGGTTGATATATTGTGTGTCCAGGAGACCAGGTGGAAAGGCAGTAAGGCTAGAAGTTTAGGGGCAGGGTTTAAATTATTTTACCATGGTGTAGATGGGAAGAGAAATGGAGTCGGGGTTATTTTAAAAGAAGAGTTGGCTAAGAATGTCTTGGAGGTGAAAAGAGTATCAGATCGAGTGATGAGGCTGAAACTTGAAATTGAGAGTGTTGTGTGTAATATGATTAGTGGCTATGCCCCACAGGTAGGATGTGACCTAGAGGTGAAAGAGAAATTCTGGAAGGAGCTAGACGAAGTAGTTCTGAGCATCCCAGACAGAGAGAAAGTCGTAATTGGTGCAGATTGTAATGGACATGTTGGTGAAGGTAATAAGTGTGATGAAGAAGTGATGGGTAAGTACGGCATCCAGGAAAGGAACTTGGAGGGACAGATGGTGGTAGACTTTGCAACAAGGATGCAAATGGTTGTCGTGAACACTTTTTTCCAGAAGAGGCACGAAGATAGGGTGACCTACAAGAGAGCAGGTAGAAACACGCAGGTGGATTACATTTTGTGCAGACGATGTAATCTGAAGGAGGTTACCAACTGTAAGGTAGTGGTAGGGGAGAGTGTGGCTAGACAGCATAGGATGGTGGTGTGTAAGATGACTCTGGTGTTGGGGAGGAAGATTAGGAAGACAAAGGCAGAGAAGAGAACCATCTGGTGGAAGAGGTGAGACAGGCTCTCGGTGGACGGGAGGAGCTTCCAGAAGACTGGACCACTGCAGCCAAGGTGATCAGAGAGGCAGGCAGGAGAGTACTTGGTGTATCTTCCGGCAGGAAAGGAGAGGAGGAGACTTGGTGGTGGAACCACACAGTACAGGAAATCATACAAGGAAAAAGGTTAGCTAAGAAGAAGTGGGACACTGAGAGGACCGAGGAGAGGCAAAAGGAATACATTGAAATGTGACACAGGGCAAAGGTAGAGGTGGTAAAGGCCAAACAAGAGGCATATGATGACATGTATGGCAGGTTGGACACTAAATAAGGAGAAAAGGATCTATACAGGCTGGCCAGACAGTGGGATAGAGATGGGAAGGATGTGCAGCAGGTTAGGGTGATTAAGGATAGAGATGGAAATATGTTGACTGGAGCCAGCAGTGTGCTAGCTAGATGGAAAGAATACTTTGAAGAGTTGATAAATGAGGAAAATGAGAGAAAAGGGAGAGTAGAAGAGGCAAGTGTGGTAGACCAGGAAGCGGCAATGATTAGTAAGGGGGAAGTTAGAAAGGCATTAAAGAGGATGAAAAATGGAAAGGCAGTTGGTCCTGATGACATTCCTGTGGAGGTATGGAAGCATCTAGGAGAGGTGGCTGTGGAGTTTTTGACCAGCTTGTTCAATAGAATTCTAGTGCGTGAGAAGATGCCTGAGGAATGGAGAAAAAGTGTACTAGTGCCCATTTTTGAGAACAAAGGTGATGTGCAGAGCTGTGGCAACTATAGAGGAATAAAGTTGATGAGCCACACAATGAAGTTATGGGAAAGAGTAGTGGAGGCTAGACTCAGGACAGAAGTGAGTATTTGCGAGCAACAGTATGGTTTCATGCATAGAAAGAGTACCACAGATGCATTATTTGCCTTGAGGATGTTGATGGAAAAGTACAGAGAAGGTCAGAAGGAGCTACATTGTGTCTTTGTAGATCTAGAGAAAGCCTATGACAGAGTACCCAGAGAGGAATTGTGGTACTGCATGCGGAAGTCTGGCGTGGCAGAGAAGTATGTTAGAATAATACAGGACATGTACGAGGGCAGCAGAACAGCGGTGAGGTGTGCTGTAGGTGTGACAGACGAATTTAAGGTGGAGCTGGGACTGCATCAGGGATCAGCCCTGAGCCCCTTCCTTTTTGCAGTGGTGATTGATAGGCTGACAGATGAGGTTAGACTGGAATCCCCGTGGACCATGATGTTTGCAGTTGACATTGTGATCTGCAGTGAAAGCAGGGAACAGCTGGAGGAACAGTTAGAAAGATGGAGGCATGCACTGGAAAGAAGAGGAATGAAGATTAGCCGAAGTAAGACAGAATATATGTGCATGAATGAGAGGGGTGGTGGGGGAAGAGTGAGGCTACAGGGAGAAGAGATAGCAAGGGTGGTGAACTTTAAATACTTTGGGTCAACCGTCCAGCGCAATGGGGAGTGTGGTCAGGAAGTGAAGAAACGGGTCCAAGCAGGTTGGAACGGGTGGAGGAAGGTATCAGGTGTGTTATGTGACAGAAGAGTCTCTGCTAGGATGAAGGGCAAAGTTTATAAAACAGTAGTGAGGCCAGCCATGATGTACGGATTAGAGACAGTGGCACTGAAGAGACAACAGGAAGCAGAGCTGGAGGTGGCAGAAATGAAGATGTTGCGGTTCACTCTCGGAGTGACCAGGTTGGATAAAATTAGAAGTGAGCTCATCAGAGGGACAGCCAAAGTTTGATGTTTTAGAGACAAAGTTAGAGAGAGCAGACTTTGATGGTTTGGACACGTCCAGAGGAGAAATAGTGAGTATATTGGTAGAAGGATGATGAGGATGGAGCTGCCAGGCAAGAGAGCTAGAGGAAGACCAAAGAGAAGGTTGATGGATGTCGTGAGGGAAGACATGATGGCAGTTGGTGTTCGAGAGGAGGATGCAGGAGATAGGCTTACATGGAACCTCATGGAAAAGGATGACGCGCTGTGGCGACCCCTAACGGGACAAGCCGAAAGGAAAAGAAGAAGAAGGAGGTCTACAGTCCCCTCCAAGTATAGCTAATGTTTACGCAATCAATCTAAAAGGCAACACCTGAGCAACTAGAAACACCCATCAGTCACATGTTCCAATACTTTTGCGCACTTCAAAAGTGGGTGGCTTCAAAAAAAAAAAAAAGGTGCTCCGTCCTGAGTTGTTCAACACATCTACTGTAGATGTAAATACCATGAAATAAAAGCTGGAATTGTGAACTTTTGTCTCATAGTCATCTTTTGATCTGAAACCCAAATGTCTTCAGTATACAACACAAACAAAGGAATTGAACTTGCCATTCCAATACTTTTAGAGGGGACGATATATTCACCTGCGAGGGGTTGGACTCCGCACAGCCTACGTCATATTGAAGCGACGGACTGCTTTGTTGTAATGCTGAATTCCAGCAGTAAGGGGCGCCAAAAATTGCAGATTATAGCTTTAAATTGTTTTATGTTTTGTTCGATTTTTATTTATGTGCAGTACTTTGTTTCAGCTGTGGTAGTTTTGAATGTGCTCTATAAATACTTTTACAATTGTGTTCAGTTGATTTGAGTGGTGCTTTGACACAATACGGTCTTGGAGCTCCTCTCGTAGCTCAGTTGATGGAATAGCCTGGTTTTTACTATATGCATTGTCAACAGTGAGGACATATTGACAGGTGTGTGCCTTTTTAAAACGTCTATCAAATTTCAATATAGTGAACTCTTGCTATTCACAGCGGTAAGAGACCAAGACCCGCAGTGAATGGCCTTAAATATACCCAGACTATGATCCCAAAACACTTTAGTATCATTTCAAAATCATCTTATATTACTCTTGCAGATAATGTTATTTAAAAAAACAAAAAAAACAAAATGGAAGCTCAACGTTGCCTGTACGTCACCTTTGCAACCTATAAAAATACCAATTACGCCAAAAGCGGTCTGGCAAATCGTAATGATGCTCTGAATTAAGGATAGTAGCGGTATAATCTATTATTTATGTATTCAAGTAGCAGTGGCACTGTTGAGTCAATCTCAACTAGTTTGAAAGAACAACAACATGATGTCCGCTACGGCTTTGAGGGTCTGTTCAGGACATAATTCAGAATTAGCTCTCATGCTTACTATTGAAACGCTCTCATGATTAGTATTGAAACGCTCTCATACACACTACTGCAATGCTCTTATAAACAATACTGAAAATGTATTGCTCGTAAATTTTTTATTTTTTATTTTTTTAAATATAAATCTCCCCGCCTTTCCTAGTTTACAATGCATGACTACAACACATTGTCCTTCGGTGATCATGTTGAGTGAACGTGAAACTCAGGGTAAAGTACTGAACAATTCGGTGAATGAATCTTTTAAACAAATCTTTTTAAAGAACTGATTCTAATGAAGCACGGTGGTCGACTGGTTAGAGCGTCGGCCTCACACTTCTGAGGCCTGGGGTTCAATCCCCGGCCCCGCCTGTGTGGAGTTTGCAAGTTCTCCCCGTACATGCGTGGGTTTCCTCCCACATCCCAAAAACATGCATGGTAGGTTAATTGAAGACTCTAAATTGCCCGTAGGTGTGAATGTGAGTGCGAATGGTTGTTTTGTTTGTATGTGCCCTGCGATTGGCTGGCAACCAGTTCAAGGTGTACCCCGCCTCCTGCCCGACGATAGCTGGGATAGGCTCCAGCACGCCCGCGACCCTAGTGAGGAGAAGCGGCTCAGAAAATGGATGGATGAATGATTCAGTACAGTCAAAAGAACTGCCGTGCCCATCACTAATGAAACACTCTTATACACATTACTGAAATGATTTCATACACACTAGTGAAACACATACACACTACTGAAACGTTTCCATACACACTAGTGAAACACATACACACTATTGAAACACTTTCATATACACTAGTGAAACGGTTTCAAACACACTACTGAAACATGCTCATACACAAATTTGACACACACTCTCCTGAGGAGAGTTACTGAACATCCATATTTTGTTATGGAAATCACTGAACGCTGACTCGTTATGGCCAGAACACTGATTGTCCCAGATATTGAGGGAGAAAAAAATCCAGTGTCTAACATTACCGGCCAGTACGCCGCTGTGTTTGGCCGCCGTCATGAAAAATTCATAAATGAATTTTAAGAAATAAACACATTGTATTGCTTATGAAAAGACTTAAGAAAGCTGCTTAGGGGCATGCCGCGGAGGCTAAGTCACTAATCATCACCTCGATGGTAGCGAATAAACTACAAGGATTAGCTCTCACACTTGCTATTCAAATCTTCTCTCTCTCTCTCTCTCTCTCTCTCTCTCTTTCTCTCTCTCTCTCACACACACACACACACTTGCACAATTATACACACACCCACACTACTTAAAGGCTCTTATAAACACTAGTCAAACGGACTCATGAACACTTGTCAAATGCTTTTATAAACACTCGTCAAGCACTCTCATACGCACGACTGAAAGTCTTGCTCTCATAAATACTCAAACATGATCAAGCACGCATGTCACTCACACTCATACGCACGTCAATCACGCTCACGCGCATGTCACTGGCGCTCACAAATGTATGTCACTGGCGCTCACGCACGCATATCAATAACATTGACATGCTCATGTCACTGGCGCTCACGCACGCATGTCAATCATGCTCACGGCCGCATGTCTGGTTGTCACGCACGCATGTCAATCACGTTTACACACGCATGTCATCGGCATTCACCCCGGTTTCCATCCACATCCCAAAAACATGCACGGTAAGTTAATTTGAAGACTCTAAATTGTCCGTAGGTATGAATGTGAGTGCGAATGGTTTTATGTTTATGTATGTGTTTATATGTTAATTATTTCTTTGATTAAGACAATCTACATTAATCAACCCAACAGTAAAAAGGCACAGCGGGTAAATTTGATCCTTTGTCCTAAAGTGGATATCATAAAACACATATAATAAAATGATAGTACTAATGTATTTCACAAGTCCTTGGATTTATTGGCCTAATCTGAGACCTCGGGTATCGAATTTTGTGCCATACCATGTGTAACTCTGTGTTGGTAGGGCTATAAAATTCCTTGAATCCCTTGACTATACAGTAAACTCAATGGCCACCTCATTAGGTTACACTGGCGAAAGGGAGCTTATATGTGAGTATCCGGGCATCCTGTCTGCAACATACTGTATACATTTCGGATTGTAATGCAGTGATGTTGAAACTCTGTCTTGAGTTCAGGATTAAACATACGTCCATTTGGGTTTCAGCCCCAAAGGCACATTTATTCAGTAGCATACGTGTTTGGTTAATGGTTTCTAGCACTGGGTAGATGAGCCTAGGCCTGCTAATCCTGACTCAGGTGCGTATGAAAGCAGCCAGTCGTGGGTATAAAAGCATTTTACTAGTGTGTATGAAAGTGTTTTACTAGTGTGTATGAGCATTTCAATAGTAAGTGTGAGAGCTTATCCTGAATTATGTCCCTAACAACACCTCATTCTCAAAGACCTCCAACCAATATTTTCCCATGGTCAGTGAAAGAAATAAATCAAATAACCATCACTCATCACAGTACTTTTTGTAAGCAATGTATATATTGTCGGTGACAAATTTAAACTTCTGGTTTATTTAGATTATAGTTTGAGATTTTAGAGCTAACATGCTTGTGCTTTTTTAAGTTGGTAAGGAAGTGCAAGTTTTGGCTTCATGAGGAAAGTAGCTCAGGTTTTCAGTACTGTAAATTTGTAAGTATGCATTAGAACTACAGTTGAATGCAGTGAATTATTTCGAAGGCTGACTGAAGATGCGAGACCAACCTTGAGGGCAGCAGCTGCATTTCGGATGTCTGCAGCTCTCAGTGGAGCTGCTTGGTCAGCCGGGATCCATGCTTGTGTTTGTGTTTGCCAAGGCGTAATGCATTTGTAATAAGACTGGCATAAATGCTTTCTTCTTAATGGAAGCGCACAGGGTAATTGTGTAATACAGAAGAGGCCAGCTATTTTTTGTTCTTCGAAGCAAGATTAGGAGAAAGATGAGAAAGATAAAGAGGAGGCGAATGAATTCACCTGGCCTCTGAGGATATGTTACTCCCATTAGTGGAGGTTGTTTGATCCATCCAGCTCAGTTCATATTTGCACTTTTTTCTTCAGCTTAAAATTTGCCTTTTTACTCAGATGAATGAGATGTCAAAGAAGCTCTCCAAAGAGACATGTTTCAGACCCAGTCTACGCTCTCCTCTCTGAATGACTTTGTAAAAGGATTTCACATGCTATTCAGGTGGCCTTGAGCTTTAGACTACTACAATACTGTATAACTCTTTGCCTGGAGTAATGAATATCATTTGTGCATGATTGTATCATTTGGAAATGTTGACGATGTATTGTCCTGTGCACCTTTGGGGTGCCAGATTTCCATAAATGAACAATCAAATATTTGATTGTGAGCCTGAATAGAAACCCGATGCCCAGTAGTTGTGTTCAAAAGAAGGTTAAAGAGTGTGGGAGAGGTCAACAGGACTCCAACTGAAAATTCTGCTGTCATATGAGAATATTGGGAAGTGAATTCTCTTAAAGCAGGTGTAAAATTACTCTGTTCACCGACTTGTAAGTTCACACAAGTTCAAGTCAGGTTATTTGACACATTTCTGCACAAATGTGCTGAATTGCTAATGTGGCCAAACATTATCAATAATACCATTCTCAATACCACTTATCCTGTTCAAGGTGGCGGAGTACTGGAGCCTATTTCAGCTGACAGACTACAAAGCTGACAGCAAAAGGCAGACTGCACCCTGAACTGGTCGCCTGTCAGTCACAGGGCACATATAGACACAGACAACCATTCATACTCACATACACACCGTCACTGAGTAGGAATTGAACCCACGCTGCCTGCACCGAAGTCAGGCGACTGTACAACTACACCATTAGTGACTTATTATTAAGAATGTGTCCCCTATTTTTACCAACAGACTTGTTAATGTTACTCCAGATGAAATCAGTGAGGTGACACAAACTGAAAGGTGGACATCTAGAAAAGTCCCTTTCGCAAGAATTGTTGTCCCTAATTGGACAGTTGGTGGAGGGTGACACATTCCTGGAATGGAACCAAGCCTCCCAGCAGGCATCCACCAACGCAACTGTGCGCATGCCCAGAACAGCAGGTCTTTAGAGACTCAACGCACTGATCCACACATGAACACACCTGTGTGTCCCTGGATTCAGTTATGTTGAATGACAGCTTGCAAATCACTAGATTTGTGGATTCTTTCATAATTAAGCAAAATACAAAACTCTTGAATATTAAGAAGCATGAAGGATAGCTGAAATTAATATATAACATGGGTCATGGATTCATTAATTTTTCACATGACAACTCGCTCTTTGGATTACATGTAGACTGTTTGGTTTTCTTAATTGATTCGGCTGCAGTGTCAAAGTATCCTTGAGGTACTAATTGCTGCCTGGTCTTTTTAGCTTGTCTGCATTTTCATTTGATCTTGCTCAGCATCACCAAGCTTAATTTCTTCTGACGGGACCAGCTATCATACCTGGAAGCTACTCTCTCTTAGTTGGATGTGGTGTCACTTAACAATGAATGTACGTGTATACACACACACACACGCACGCACGCATGTGTGGTGGATATAAAAGTCTACGCACACCTGTTCAAATGCCAGGATTTTGTGATATAAAAAATTAGACTAAATCATTTCAAAACTTTTTTCACCAATGCAATCAAAAAAAATATATATATATTTTGTGGAGGGAAAGTAAAAATAAGCCACAATAATGTGGTTTCACAAGTGTGCGCACCCGCTTCCTTTATAATAGGGCACGTGGCTGTGTTCAGAATTAACCAATCACATTCAAACTAATGTTAAATGGGAGTCCACTGTGGCACACACTTGCCACCATTTAAGCCACTCGTTAACCCTGATTCATCTGTTCCAGTAGGCTTTTACTGACATTTTTATGCTTTCTCGTGAAAGCCTGACATTCTTTTGATAACGCTGACTGCTATTTGGAACTGTTTATAATTCTCTCCACCTTGACTAAGGCCCCAGTTCCAGCCTCCCTGACCAGTTTCCTTCACGTCTTTTATTTCTTTTGGGACGGTAATATCACTGTTCTGCCATATTATCTCCACTTGATGATGACTGTCTTTACTGTGTTCTGTACATCATGCCTTAATGCCTTGGAAATTCTTCTGCATACTTCTCCTGACCAAGGGGCGTGTTTTTTTATTTGGGGGCCCTAGGAAATCCCAGTCATGGGGCCATCCACATCTGTGTACTGCAAAGATTTTGAATATTAATGTTCATCATCCACTGAATAGTGTGACTTTGAGAAAATTATCATATTTCTTCAGTTAGATAAAGTCCTCAAATCTTTCTTGAGGATTATCTAGGAAGTGACTCATCTCAACACTTTTACGGTAATTGATAAGAACATCAGTCAATATTTAATGTACTTTACCATTTTGACCGCATTAATACTCACGTCGTCGTGATGATCAACTGGGATAACTGTTTTTCACTTTCCACGCAACATTATCTCAGTTATTTTTTTTAACTTCCCCTCTCTTAAAAGATTTAAATAATGTTGTTGTACAGGTTATAGGTCAAATTAATAGTGGAAAATTGGAGCTAAAGGGCCAATATTTACAACATTTGTGGTAGCAGTTTGGGAATGCCCCCTTCCTGCTCTAAAATTGACTGGGCAGCAGTGCACAAAGCAAGGTCCATTAAAAACAAACAGTGGGTACAGAAAGAATTCAGAATGTAACGATTGGATAGAAGCTGGACCCAACATTAGGCGGCGGCAGAAAGCTTGTGATGAACAGTTTATTGAAAGGGCAATGGGAATGGTCCTTGAGGTGCGCTGGCGGGTGGTGGAGCCAGGGACGTGCGGCAGGCGGTGACAAGAACAGGCGGGAGGATTTGACGAGGAGCATGGAGGGAACCCTGAGGACAAGGAAAACACAGCGGTCAGAGCGATGGCAAGAAATTAGGTTGCTTACTTGAGACCGGTGAGCCGTGGTACCACTGTAGAAGCTGCAATACTTTGGCAAGAGTTTCCAGGAACTAGCAGGCTTAAATGCAGGTGGTAACGAGGGCTGATTGCTGACAGGTGCGTGGCCGAGGAAGATGCTGGAAAGAGAGAGAGGGAGGGGAGAGAGAGTGCGAGAGGGCGCAAAGCGCCATCCATTCTCCAACAATGGAACTGCAGGGCAGCTCAGACACTACCCCCCTCTGAACGGACGCCTCCTGGCATCCTGCCAGGCTTCCCCGGGTGAGCCGCATAAAAATCCATCAGAAGGGAGTCATCGAGGATCAGTTTACAGGAAATCCAGGAAAGCTCCTCCGGACCATACACTTCCCGGTCAACCAAAGACTGGAACCCCCTCCCCCTGGGCCTCACATCGAGGAGGCGCAAAACCGTGAAGGCCAGGTGGTCGTTGACAATGCGGGGGGCAGAGCGGGGACGGTCGGAGGGCTAAGAGCGCAGGTGGAGACAGGCTTGAGTCGTGATATGTGGAATGTAGGGAGAGACTGCGGAAGTTTCAGTTGAATGGAAGTGGGATTGATCATTTTAGTAATCGGGAAGGGACCAATGAAACGCGGAGTGAGCTAGCGGGATTCTGTCTGGAGTGGGAGGCCATGGGAAGAAAGCCAAACGGACTGACCCACCTTGTATTCAGGCGTAGGGGAGTGATGACGGTCTGCGAGCCCTTTGTTACGCTCTGCAGACCGGGTCAAAGCCGCCCGGATCTCCTTCCACATGGCCTGGGCCCTTTAGAGGTCGTCTTTAACAGCGGGAACCGCCAACGCCTGGTCCTGTTCTTTGAATAATGGAGGTTGGAAACCGTAGCAACCCATGAACGGGGACATACCGGTAGCAGAGTTGGTAAAGGAATTGTGGGCGTATTCGATCCAGGGGAGGAATGAGCTCCAGGAGGAGGGGTTGCGTGGGGCAACACAGCAGAGGGCCAATTCCAGGGACTGATTTGCCCGCTCAGTCTGTCTGGTCTGTGGGTGATAACCCGAAGACAAGCTGGCTCTGCGCCCACCGCTCTACAGAATTCCTTCCAGACCAGGGATGAGAACTGAGAACCTCGGTCAGAGACAATGTCAATGGGGATACCGTGGAGTCTAAAGACATGCTGGACAAGGAGGTTAGCAGTTTCAAAGGCAGATGGAGGTTTGGGGAGGAGCACTTACTAAACATATTTGGAAAAGCGATCGATAATAGTGAGAATTACCGAGTTACCTTCAGAGGGGGGTAGTCTGGTAACGAAGTCCACAGCGATGTGGTACCCAAGGCGGCTTGGGATAGGCAAGGGATGCAGCAGACCAGCTGGGGGCAGATGTGAAGCCTTCCCTCGGGTGCAGACGGAGCAGGCTTGGACAAACTCCCAGGTGTCTTTGACGAGGCTGGGCCACCAGAAATGCTGCTGGATTAAATGAATAATGAGCCGGGATGACAAGTGAGCCTAGAGTTGTGGGCCCACTGTAGGACGTCAGAGCGTGCGGAATCGGGTATGAATAGGCGGTTCGGAGACCTAGTCTTTGGATCTGGGTGAGTCTTTTGAGCCTCATTGACCACCTACATGTTCTTCCAAGTGGCTGCTCCAACGAAACACAAGGAAGGGCAGATGGGTTCTGGTTCTGCTGGACTGGAGGGGGGTGAGTAAATCCGAGACCGGGCATGTGGCTTGCTATTGCGGGAACCGGGACGGAAGGAGAGACTGAAGTTGACGCTGCTCAAGAATAGGGCACTGATGCATAAAGCAAGGTCCATAGCTCTTCGGGGGTTGAGACGTTTGGTGGAACGGAGGTAAGCGCGATTCTTGTGGTCAGTCCAAATGATAAATGACAGTTCAGCCCCCTCCAGCCAGTGCCTCCACTCTTCCAGGGCCCTTATAATGGCCAGCAGCTCTTGGTTGCCGACGTCGTAGTTCCTCTCGGCAGGGGACAGGCGACGGGAAAAAAAGGCACAGGGGTGAGATTTCTGGGTCGTGGGGTCCCGCTGTGAGAGGACGGCCCCTGCTCCAGTGTCTGAGGCGTCAACCTCCACCACGAACTGGAGGGAGGGGTCAGGGTGGCGGTGGGAGCACTGGTGAACAGGGTCTTGAGTTGACTGAATGCTTGGGATGCTGCCGGGGAGCTGGTGGATGTGAGGCTAGTGAGGGGTATAGCGACCTTGCTGTAATAACGGATGAATCGACGGTAGAAGTTGGAAAAGCCAAGGAAGGGTTGCAGTTCCTTCCGGGTAATAGGAACGGGCCAGTCAGTGATAGCTTGGATCTTGGCAGGGTCCGGTTGCAGTTGTCTTTTGGCAATTATGTAGCCGAGAAAATGTACAGAGGAGAGGTGGAATTTGCTTTTTTCTGTTTGACGTACAGACGGTTCTCGAGGAGGCGCTGGAGAACTTGGTGTCCATGAGTGCGATGTTCTTCGGGGGATTGGGAAAGAATGAGGATGTCGTCAAGGTACACAAACAGGAACCGGTTTAACATGTCACACAGGATGTCATTGATGAATGGTTGGAAAACTGCGGGGGCGTTTGTTAATCTGAACGGCATGAGCAGATATTCAAAGTGTCCGAGGGGCGTATTGAAAGCGGTCTTCCATTCATCCCCCTCTCGGATATGGATGAGGTGGTAGGCGTTACGGAGGTCCAACTTTGTGAATATCTGGGCATCGCAGAGGGGTTCGAATGACAGGTTGATGAGGGGTAGTGGTAATTAGTTTTTTATAGTGATGTCATTTAGTGCTCTGTAGTCTATACATGGGCGGAGAGTGGTGTCTTTCTTCTCAAAAACAACAAAAAAACCCGGCCCCTACCGGAAACGAGGAAGGGCGAATGAGTCCAGCTGCCACGGAGTCACGGATCGCTTTCTTCTCCGGGCGGGAGGTGCACAGCCGAGGAAGGTGCTGGAAAGAGAGAGGCGGAGGGCAGAGAGAGGGCACAAAGCGCCACTCAGGCTCCAACAATGGAACTGCAGGGCAGCTCATGACACAGACACCCTTAATTTTTTAAATATTTGTTATATTTCTGCCACTTGCTAAAATCATTTGTTATTTTTTCCTCATTAATGTACACACAGCACCGTACATTCACAAGAAAAAAAAAAGAATTTTTGAATTTTTTGCAGATTTATTAAAAAGGAAAAACTGAAATATCACACAGCCATAAGTATTTAGACCCTTTGCTGTGACACTCATAAATTTAACTCTGATGCTGTCCATTTCTTCTGATCATCCTTTGAGATCGTTCTACACCTTCATTGGAGTCCAGCTGTGTTTGATTATACTGATTGGACTTGATTAGGAAAGCCACACACCTGTCTATATAAGACCTTACAGCTCACAGTGCATGTCAGAGCAAATGAGAATCATGAGGTCAAAGGAACTGCCTCAAGAGCGCAGAGACAGAATTGTGGCAAGGCACAAATCTGGCCAAGGTTTCAAAAAACTTTCTGCTGCACTTAAGGTTCCTAAGAGCACAGTGGCCTCCATAATCCTGAAATGTAAGACGTTTGGGCCTCTCAGAACCCTTCCTAGAGCTGCCCGTCCGGCCAAACTGAGCAATCGGGGGAGAAGAGCCTTGGTGAGAGACCTAAAGAGGAACCCAAAGTTCACTGCGGTTGAGCTCCAGAGATACAGTCGGGAGATGGGACAAACTTCTAGAAAGTCAACCATCACTGCAGCCCTCCACCAGTCGGGGCTTTATGGCAGAGTGGCCCGACGGAACCCTCTCCTCAGTGCAAGACACATGAAAGCCTGCATGGAGTTTGCTAAAAATCACCTGAAGGACTCCAAGATGGTGAAAAATAAGATTCTCTGGTCTGATGAGACCAAGATAGAACTTTTTGGCCTTAATTCTAAGCGGTATGTGTGGAGAAAACCAGGCACTGCTCATCACCTGTCCAATACAGTCCCAACAGTGAAGCATGTTGGTGGCAGCATCATGCTGTGGGGGTGTTTTTCAGCTGCAGGGACAGGACAACTGGTTGCAATCAAAGGAAAGATGAACGCGGCAAAGTACAGGGATATCCTGAACGAAGTGCTCTGCACCTCAGACTGGGCCAAAGGTTCACCTTCAAAAAAGACAATAACCCTAAGCCCACAGCTAAAATAACGAAGGAGTGGCTTCAGAACAACTCCATGACTGTTCTTGAATGGCCCAGCCAGAGCCCTGACTTAAACCCAATTGAGCATCTCTGGAGAGATCTGAAAATGGCTGTCCATCAACGTTCACCATCCAACCTGACAGAACTGTAGAGGATCTGCAAGGAGGAATGGTAGAGGATACCCAAATCGAGGTGTAAAAAACTTGTTGCATCATTCCCAAAAAGACTCATGACTGTATTCGCTCCAAAGGGTGCAGGGATATCCTGAACGAAAACCTTCTCCAGAGTGCTAAGCACCTCAGACTGGGCCGAAGGTTCACCTTCATACAAGACAATGACCCTAAACACACAGCTAAAATAACGAAGGAGTGGCTTCAGAAAACACTCCATGACTGTTCCTGAATGGCCCAGCCAGAGCCCTGACTTAAACCCAATTGAGCATCTGTGGAGAGATCTGAAAATGGCTGTCCATCAAAGTTCACCATGCAACCTGACAGAACTGTAGAGGATCTGCAAGGAGGAATGGTAGAGGATCCCCAAATCCAGGTGTAAAAAACCTGTTGCATCATTCCCAAAAAGACTCATGACTGTTTTCGCTCCAAAGGGTGCTTCTACTAAATACTGAGCAAAGGGTCTGAATACTTATGGCTGTGTGATATTTCAGTTTTTCTTTTTTAATAAATCAGCAAAAATGTCAACAATTTGTTTTTTTCTGTCAATACCGGGTGCTGTGTGTACATTAATGAGGAAAAAATGTATTTAATGATTTTAGCAAATGGCTGCAATATAACAAAGAGTGAAAAATTTAACGGGGTCTGAATACTTTGCGTACCCACTGTACATGAGAGTTTGGTGTGGATTAACTAGTTTGGCATGCACAGAGTCCTGTCCTCAACCCGTTACAACACATTTGGGATGAATTAGGGGGGTGGTGGCACGACTGATTGTCGTGGCTAACTGTTCATACTCGGTGTGCTGGCAGCAATGAGTGACAGGCTGTACTGACTGTGCTCACATTTTTACACATAATCACTTGGGTGGTAGTTCTTCAAATGAATAAAGTGCTGCCCATTTTTAAAGTGTGACATACCTTGCACATCGACTAGTTAATAGCATTGCTCCACGTCACTTTGGATACACCACCACACAACCGATGTTGAGAAGTCGCGGAGTGGAGCGGCCGCCTCCGTCGCCCGGCTGGAGCTGGGGAGAGGAGCCATGTACTAACTGAAAAATCAAGCGAAGATAGAGGAATTACAACCGTTTTTCTTGGAAATACAACATATACACACCTCCATATAACGCCCGCTATGCCTAAATCCAGTGTGTTATTTCCCACTATTGATACAACCTTTTAGAAATATTTTAATCAATATATTTACGTCTGGAATGCTAATTTGCCAAGCACAGATCGATCCAGTTGGATCGTAGGAATGCAAATCGGGACATTCATTCATTCATTTTCCGAACCGCTTATCCTCACTTGGGTCGTGGGCGTGCTGGAGCGTAACCCAGCTATCTTCTGGCGAGAGGCGAGGTACACCCTGAACTGGTCGCCAGCCAATCGCAAAATCGATAATATAATCAATGAATTGTTACACCACTAATATAATCATATAATCTAATATTAGAGCAGCACAATTACTAAAATTTTAATTGTGGTCGTGATTTTGGTTGCCACAATTAAATGAGCTTGATCGTCGGCAATTTTTTACATTTAAAATGCGGGCAGTGCTGCATATGAAAAGTGCTTCATTTGTAGCAGTGCCAGCAACCCAGTCAGCCAGCCACCAGGGGGCGAACGTATGGTTAAGGTTTCATTAAGGGCCGGCAACACACACAACTTAAAAACTTAAAATGGCGTTGATGTCCAATGTAGTAATAAATTAAGCTTTTATTTTGAACTTGACCTTCTCAGCACGTTGGCGAAGAGGTGGCGTCTTACGGTAAGACACTGTTGACCAATTGTTGTAGCGGCTGCCTTGACTTCAACTTTTCGGCGAGCCAGACCGCTGTAAAAAAACTCCAGAAGTAAATAAAGAGGGAAATGACAACTATCAAGTTATTTCCAGTTTCTGACCATGCACAACTGACCAAGGGCCAAGCAAGACAATGGAGACGTACCGTCCTTGACAATTCACTACACAGATGGGGATTTTCAAATGAAAAATTGGTGCTTACAGCCTAATTTTATTGTGTTTTATCCATTAACCGTATTTGCTTCCATGAAGTCGCAATTCGTGATTGCACTTTGTAATAGTATATTTATTCAGTTAGCCCATGGTAAAGTAGAATTATTTTATTTTTTATTATTTTCTCTCATTTATTCTTACAACCCCAATTCCAATGAAGTTGGGACGTTGTGTTAAACAAATAAAAACAGAATACAATCATTTTCAAATCATGTTCAACCTATATGTAATTGAATACACTACAAAGACAAGATATTTAATGTTCAAACTGATAAACTTGATTGTTTTTAGCAAATAATCATTAACTTAGAATTTTATGGCTGCAACATGTTCCAAAAAAAGCTGGGACAGGGTCATGTTTACCACTGTGTTACATCACCTTTTATTTTCACATTTAATAAATGTTTGGGAACTGAGGACACTAATTGTTGAAGCTTTGTAGGTGGAATTCTTTCCAATTCTTGCTTGATGTACAGCTTCAGCTGTTCAACAGCCCGGGGTCTCCGTTGTCGTATTTTACGCTTCATAATTCGCCACACATTTTCAATGGGAGATAGGTCTGGACTGCAGGCAGGCCAGTCTAGTACCCGCACTCTTTTACTACGAAGCCACGCTGTTGTAACACGTGCAGAATGTGGTTTGGCATTGTCTTGCTGAAATAAGCAGGGGCGTCCATGAAAAAGACGTTGCTTGGATGGCAGCATATGTTTCTCCAAAACCTGTAGGTACCTTTCAGCATTAGTGGCGCCTTCACAGATGTGATATATATGTATATGTTCCTAAAGGCTCTGGATGTTGTGGGGCTGTCCTCTGACACACCTCTGCAGCATCGCGTGGCAAATAAAGATGATTCTGATTTAGAAAAAAAAAAAAAAAAAAAAGGTATAAAAATAACGGTCAACACTGTGCAATAATAACATCTTAAACTGTTCTAGAAAGGCTTTCCACAAGATTTAGGAGTGTGTTTATGCAAATGTATTACCATTTTTCCAGAAGCACATTTATAAGGTTACACACTGATGTTGGAAGAGAAGGGCTGGCTTTCAGTCTCTGCTCTAATTTACCCAAAATTGTTCTATAGAGTTGAGGTCAGGATTGTGCAGGCCAGTCAAGTTCATCCACATCAACTCTCTCATGCGCATCTTTATGAACCTTGATTTGTCCACTGATGCAGTCATGTTGGAACAAGAAGTGGCCATTTCCAAACTGTTCTCACAAAATTGGAAATGTCCAAAATTATTAGCCCCTGAGCTCCAGTGAAAGGTACTCTGAATGCTTAGGCATACCAAAAGATTTTGGACAGTCAAACAGTTTGGGGAGTCCTGTCCCAACGTATATGCACTGATGCATAAAGCAAGGTCCATAAAGACATGGCTGAGGAAATTAGGAATGGAGGAACTTGACTGGCCAACACAGAGTCCTGCCCTCAACCTGATAGAACACCATTGGGTTAATTTCATGTGGACAATGAGCCAGGCCTTCTCGTCCAACATCATAGTGTGACCTCACAAGTACATATGCTCCAAGATCAGGCAAAAAAAATCCCACAAACTTACTCCTGAACCTTGTTGAAAGCCTTCCCACAAGACTTGAAGCTGTTACTGCTGCAAAGGCTACAGCAACATCATATTGAACCATATGGTTCTAGAATGGGATATCACCGAAAATCAAATGTGAGTCAAGGCAGGCGAGCGAATACTTTTGGCAATACAGTGTATATTGATACGAATTGCCTCAGTAGAAAAGTTGAAAATGTGCTCAGTCGAGCACATAGTTGTACCGAGTCAATTATGTTGTCTACTTTGTAGTGAACAGGTTAATAGTCCTGCAAGATTTGAAGTTTTAACATAGTATGCAGTTTTCCTTTATTGAGTTAATTTGATTCCTTCCATTACAAGTACATTTACAGTTATTTACAAGCACGTCTTAATTAGATTTAATTTAATGACTTAATTCAGCTCTGTGCTGGGGCCTTTGTGCGCTGCTTTGCTCAACTACGAACACTATAGACCAAATGCAGCCGGTGGGGAGCAAGTTTGCTTGTCACAAAATAATTCATACTCCTTTGACTTTAATTTGGAGGTGAGTCATTTAAATGAACTACATAGTCTAACCTGTCGATCTTTTAACACTTTAGAAAATTGAGGATGTTAGTCAGTAAGATGTTTGGCCATATTGGATGTGTTCCCTTGTCTGGCATGTGTGGGTTTCTAGTGGGCTTTGCAGACAGGCTTTGTAGTATCTTTTGGCTTGCCCTATCAGGTGTGTAAGCAAAATGTTTCCATATATCACAGATTACACACAAAATATAAAATAAATTCCCCAAAAACATTGCTGCAGAGAACAAAGATGGCGCCTACACGGGTGGACGCCTTGGTAACGCACTCTCTTGTATTCTCCTTGTTTTTGTCTTTTTCCTTCATCTTTAGAGACATTATGTGACTTGCTTACACTAGGGAAGACTTGCTAAACATTAGGGAGTGTACTTTGAACCTTCTTTCGCCAACTTTCACAAATCCACAGTCTTTTCTCTGAGATACTTACCAGCGGAGCAACTACACTTTATGGCGCATAGAGGAGGCGAAGACTGCGCCACAGAGGAATGCGTGCCAGAGTGCAAGTTAAGCTTCAACAGCGAGGATTTCGAACACCACTTCCATGGATTCACCTTGCAAATCTATGGCTCTCTAAACAACAAAATGTACGAGCTTCATCTCCTCACAAAGAACAGTAAAGACTTAGCATGTTCTGCTGCCCCCTGCATCACGGAGACTTGGCTTTGTAAACGCAGCCATTCCAATTACACCAAGTGGACCACGACACAGAGCTATGGGGGAAAACAAAAGGTGACAGGATATGCTTCTACATCAATGAAAAATGTTATACTGATGTCACGGAGCTCAACAAACAATGCAGCCCAGCTGTTTTTGAACTGTAAGTCATTCTACTCGAGCACAATTTTGCTTCATTCATACTCGCCGATGTTTACATCCCCCCACAGGCTAACACGAAAGCCACACAGCAAACACTGGCTGACCAACTAAACAAACTTGAAAAAAAGCATCCAGATTCTGCACCACGGACACTATTTCATCCTACATCAGCTTTTGTGAAGACGTGTGTGTTCCAACAAAGACATTTCGCACGTTCCATAACAACAAGCCATTGTTCACTGCCAAACTTCGCCAACTTCACCAGGCTAAAGAGGATGTCTATGCAGACAAAGCCCTGTACAATCAGCCTAGAAACCAGCTGACAAAATAAATCAACATTGCAAAGAGATATTATGCAGAAAGGCTGGGAAAATCAGACTTTGCGTTAGGTTGGCGAGTATTACAATCCCTAACCAGCTACAACCGATCATCCCCCCAAAGTGGAGAACAATAAAGGACTGACTGTCGACTTGAATACCTTCTAGTGCAGATTTGAATAGGAGACTTTCGCATCCCACACCCACTCAGCCGCACCACCGACGACCACCATCACTCCACAGAGGTGCTGATTCTCATCCCAGCCGCTTCACACTCGGCTGCGAACTGCTCCAGTGAGAGTGGGAGATCACGGCTTGATGAAGCCAACAGAACCACATCATCTGAAAAAAGCAGAGATGCAATACTGAGGCAACCAACCCGGACCCCCTCTACGCCTCGGCTGCGCCTTGAAATTCTGTCCATAAAAGTTATAAACAGAATCGGTGACAAAGGGCAGCCTTGGCGGAGTCCAACCCTCACCGGGAACGAGTCTGACTTACTGCCGGATATGCGGACCAAACTCTGACACCGGTCGTACAGGGACCGAACAGCCCGTATCAGGGGGTTCGGTATCCCATACTCCCGAAGCACCCTCCACAGGACTCCCCGAGGGATACGGTCGAACGCCTTCTCCAAGTCCACAAAACACATGTAGACTGTTTGGGCGAACTCCCATGCACCCTCAAGGACCCTGCCGACGGTGTAGAGCTGGTCCAATGTTCTACGACCAGGACGAAAACCACACTGCTCCTCCTGAATCTGAGATTCGACTTCCCACGGATCCTCCTCTCCAGCACCCCTGAACAGACCTTACCAGGGAGGCTGAGGAGTGTGATCCCCCTGTAGTTGGAACACACCCTCCAGTCCCCCTTCTTAAAAAGTCTGCCAATCCAGAGGCACTGTCCCCGATGTCCATGCGATGTTGCAGAGGCGTGTCCACCAGGACAGCCCCACAACATCCAGAGCCTTTAGGTACTCTGGGCGAATCTCATCCACCGCCGAGGCCTTGCCACCGAGGAGCTTTTTAACCACCTCGGTGACCTCAAACCCAGAGATAGGAGAGCCCGCCTCAGAGAACCCACACTCTGCTTCCTCATGGGAAGGCGTGTCGGTGGAATTGAGGAGGTCTTCGAAGTATTCTCCCCACCGACTCACAACGTCCTGAGTCGAGGTCACCAGCGCCCCATCCCCACTATACACAATGTTGGTGGTGCACTGCTTTCCTGCTTTCCATAATTATTCATGTCTCCCACACACCGATGTAAAACGCAAAGAGTAGGGTTTGCAAAACAGCAGGAACGTCACTGGTTTTACAGTATAGAATTGCTTAACATTTTATTTTTAAAAACTTAACCTGCATACCTGTCCGTGGATTTCAGGATTTTAGTTGGCTGTATTTCTAAACACGCGTTCTCGTCCACTCATATAGTACAGATAGTTATTTTATGCTTATATAGCTCTATGGTTGTGGCCGATTGTGGCTGCTGGATTCAATCTCAAACTGGTTGACGTAATTTCCTAATCATGTCGTTCTAATTGGTTCTTTTGTCAACTTCTCCCGCCTCTTCAAACGATGTTCAAATTGAAGTGTTTTGCCATAATGACCATTGTTACATTTGGAGGAAATAGGGGGAAGCTTGCAAGTTTGAGAACACCAATCCCAACTTTAAAATTAGGCTTTACACGATCAGAATTTTCGGTGCCGATCAGCGAGTTTATAAAAAACAATACCCGATCACCTATCCGATCGCAAGATAGAGCAATGTTTCTATTTAAATGACTATTTACTGTATATACTTTTGTACTGTATACTGCATATCTTCAAAAATATATTCAGGTCATGTACTCTAATCAGTCAGGTCAAACCAACATTACATGACAGAAATAATGGGCACTAACTTACTGTAATTAAATTACTTTATTGTAATTAAATTACTTCACACACACCGAAACTTTAGAGCATGATTGGACAGACCGCCGGTACAACCGTTAGTTCTAGCACTAGCTTGCTAGGCTACATAACGTTTTGTTGCCTGCTTGCGAGCCGCATCGTATTAAAACTGCATGAACATACCTCAAGCAAGCCTTGAATTAAAGGCCTCTCCCGAGCACCGGTGACCACCAGCACATGTTTTTCCCCATTTTGTTCTTATATTACACAAGACGCGATCAATTGTTGTTGTCGTGGCCATGGTAACGAGTGTATCCGGCCGCGTTTGAGTTGACAAGATAAAGCCCAGTGATCGTAAAAGACTGGATGCGGTGGTATGAAAACAAGATTTTATTGCAGTCATCTGACGGAGTGCAATCGTGAAAGACCAAATTTGTCTGGTAGTCTGATCCAGGCATCACGTGTTGTCTGTCCCACACCGCTGATATGTTTTAAAAAAAAATAACTTTATTGTCTGTCAGATATTTACAGTACTACGTCAAAAGACACGTGACAAGGCTAAAAATAAACCAGCTTTTGGATTCAAATATACTGTACACGATGGCTAAATGTCTCTTGCGGATCCGGTCAATGATGTCATTGATCGGATCGGTGACTTATGACATTAAAGCCGATCAGCATAAAATGCTAGTTATCAGCCAATACCAATCAGGCCGATCAGATCGGTGTAAAGTCTATTTAAAATACGGGGTTGGCAGCGGGTTGTTTGCTACAGGAGGGACTAGTGCATATCACAAAATAGACAGCATGATGAGGAAAGAACATTATGTGGAAATACTGAAGCAACGTCTCAAAACATCAGCCAGGTGCCACTTGGTCATTCAATGGAAAACGACCCGAAGCATACTGCCAAACTGGTTTCAAAATTGCTTAAGTATAAAGTCAGTGTTTTGCAGTGGCCCTCATTATGGGCAGACCTGTAAAGGGTCGCAGTTTTTTCATTGCAGCGAGTTGGTTAGGCATCTTTGAGCAAGTCAGTCAACTAACTTGGTTCAATGACACCAGTTCTGTCCGGAGGAATGGGCCAAAATTCCTGCCAACTATTATGTGAAGCTTGTGGAAGGATAACCAAAATGTTTGACTGAAGTCATATAGTTTAAAGGCAATGGTACCAAATACTGAAATATATTTAAGCTTTATGGTTTTGAAGAAAGTAATGTAAAATTGTCCCCAAAAGGTTCTCTCATTATTCCGGCATTTATCAAATACAAATAATTGTGGTAATCTTAATTGACTTAAAACAGCAAAAGTTTAGTCTGATTTCATCTCAGCCATTAAGGAAAAAAAACGTGTCTTTCTACGGTGTATGTTTACAAACGTCTGGTCAACTGTATGTTGTCACTGAGCAGTTTTGTACAACTTGATTTACATCTACAGTAGCTTAAATCAAGTAATGACTTGACTCAACCTGCTTTAAATTTCGTTGCGACTCGACTTGCTTCATTTTCGCTACAGTAACTTGGGACTTTTGGGGACTACATTTCTGGGTTTTTACTCAAGCGAGACACCGAACGGCCGCCGCACTGCCCCAAGCAGCCAATCGTTCAATGTGCGGGGTTGCGTTGCGTTACTTTTATGCGATGGTCCGGTCCAGTCGGGTTCAACTGCATCCCACAGTGTGCAAGAAGCTTAAGACGACTTCCTTTAGAAGCATATGTTTCTCCCCATTCCAAAGACATAACATAGTATACTATTATATGACAATATTAATTGCACTTTTTACTCACTTTTAATACTTTTGACTCTTTCAGTGAAGCCAACAGTCATTGATGTGGGTATATATGTCAACAGCATCGGGCCTGTGTCATCCATTGATATGGTGAGTTCAAGTCTTTTTGTATTCTTTCTTTCTGTTGCTCTCACTGCCAATGGACTTTCTGTTCTTGTCTCATAAAATTGTAACATGTAAACACTAAACAATCCTGCATTTGTCTTTTATACATTTTCCTAAAATATTTCTGATTGATTTGCTTTAATTTTTAGAGGCCTTTGAGGCTTTCTCATTAAGTGCCTTTAGTCTATTTGTAACTTAAATGGCCTTGCTTCAACTCCACAGTCTAACAACCTCACAAGAGATGCACACTCACCTTTTTTTATAGATATTGCAAAGCCTAAAATCTATGTAGAAAATACTCGTCTCATAGTCTTTTTAAAATAAATTGACGGTAAATGTAACAAAGTTGCAAAGCAAGCATAGTGTTTACATATTTCCCAGAAAGCTGTAATTTGCACATCAAAAGAATAATGGCTAGCCAACAACCGGAACCCTGCAGGGCGGTTTAGCAATAAAACAGACACATCACCGAGGCCCTTAAAAGCTGAGAGAAACCGAAATACGAGACTCGCAGCTTCATGTGCATATTCTGAAGTCTGGCTAAATGTTTTTAAACGAGACATACAGTATTAATGACAAGAATTGAGTGACTACTTTTAGCCAAAAGTCGACGGGCAACAAATCTACCGACTTATTGTAGTTATTGAAGACTTCTGTAGACTCTGAAACTCCCTTCAGAGCAGTTGTTCATCACGCTATGTCCAGACTGCAAATGAGTGATGCCTTTGTGAAGTCACCACTGACTAATTTAACCACTGTACATAGGCAGATAAAAGATTTACCCCCGTGATATTGTAGTTCATCTACTGTATCGTGCCTCCACTATATCGCACATTTTTAAGCATTACTTTTTTACAGTATACAGGCCAGTCCAAATTTAGATTTATTTACGTTGTGCCGCAACATGCCGTGCAGCACTGAGGTCTACTGGAAGTGATGTGTTGTAGAAGAAGAGGCAGAGAAGGTCCCCAAATGTGACGAGTGACGACGCGACAGCTTGGAGCAATCATTCTTTGCTTCTAACTGTGGTAACTGGGCGAACAAGAGCGTGAGAACAGGACATAAGGAATGCTTTAAACAAGTAATTTAACAAGTTTAAATGTGTTTAAAGCAGGTGGGAGGGGTAAAACTATTAAAAATAAAAAATACAATTATTTGGTCTCTATATTACGGGTTTTCATCTATAGCGTCCAATAGATCTAGAACAAATCCCATGCGATAAAAGGGGTTCTCTGTTCTTGGTTGTTTAAGTTTACTCTTGATAGGTGTTTTATACCTCCATTTCGTATTTGTATACAAACAATTTTAAAAAGTCAATTTTCCATAATGTGTTCCCGTTAAAATACAGTACAGTACATACAACATAAAGTGACGACCCTGAAAAGATGGAATGTGTTGTTTTTTTAATAGGAATTATCATAATTTGCCTAGACTATTACTATTGATTTATTGTCGTGTACATGCTTGTTTTATGTCCAAGACTTGTTTCCACAAGTTTGCCCTTCTCAGTTCAGTTATGTTACATTATTTTTTCCATTGTATGATTAATGCGTAATTGCTGTATTCTGATACTATTGTTATCATTAGGAAAATATTGTATATCGCATCATGAGTTACTTTGCCATTCCCAACACTAGTCAGTAGGCCAGTGGGTCAGTTTACACTCAGTGAGCCCAAACTTTGTTTCAATCATGCACAGTGTTCACTATTTCACCAATTTTTTTCCTCTATGTTGCACTGATTGGCGGCACGCTGTCAGGGTTAGCGGACAGTGGGCACCACAATGCAAATCCTCTGCTGTCCTGGGAGTTTCCTGGAGTGGATTTGTCTCCACTGCTCCCACTCTCAAACTGCCTCGCCATGTCTTCCACTTTTGTCCATCCCAAAGCCTGTGTTTCTTATTTTATTTTTTATTAGCTCTCTTTCCTCACTTGCACTTGTCAGCCTTATACTCTTCACCCTGATTTGAGTCCAATTGGTCATCCGTCGCAAGACCTCAGTTTCTCTGAAGTCTCTCTGGTTCTTCATTTTACTTACATATAAAGAACCAACTCAAATCAACTATTATTACCCCCACCTTCCTTCTCCCACTCTAATGGCTAACACTGTCAGCATACAGCCCAATGAAGCTTGTACTCATATTTAGTGCATGCTGCGCAGTCACACTTGGTTTACAATTAGCTTTTCTGCAAGGCAATTCACACCCATCAAGCTACAAAGTATCAGGAGCAAATCTGACTCAAACCACTGATTATCGCTGATGATGAGACACCTAAAAGGTGCTATTGACGCTTCATTGGCTCGCCCATATTGTTGGGTACATAGTGCAAAAACAAATGAAGTTTTCGTGCTTGTGCTAACAAGATACAGGTCTAACTGTCTATGACATCTAAAGGAACCTGTGTTTTAAAATCTCCTAACTCCCGTGGTTCCAAGCGTGTTCGTTTTCGTGAAAGAACTTCGTTCACAACAATGTATCAAAACCAACCAATTTATTCCTGACAGAGGAGTCTATACATTTGCAGAGCTCTGGGTTCGTAACTACCCCATCTTATCCTTAGCAGATAAAGTAGTCGAACTCCAACTATCTGATTCTACCCCAGACTTATACAATGTTTCAAACAGGCCAGTATGTAATCGCTGTCGTCTGATTGGTCCGTAATCTGACGTCATCGTTGTCCTGCAGAATGATGACCATTTGATCTGGCTCCAGACTTCTGCTCCAGGTGTCGCCTGCATTCAATGTTTATAGTGGCTCCCCGCAGTTCCTTTCTTCCTTGAGATGTGTCTCCAAATACCACCTGATGGGGGGGTTTTCCTGCAATAAAACCCCTACCCCCTTATCTGATTATACTGTAATACACATCCTCTTCCAAGCTAGTTAGACCCTGAAACTCTATATTATATTCTATTACATATAGAATTACATATTAGAATATAAAGTATTCTATATTCCCTTCAATCCCCCAAGTTGATCTTCTGATAATCAGAAGATCAACAACCCCTATACCTGCAGCCTATTTCACGACAAAACTCAACAAAACCTAATGTAAACACAGCAAATTGAAAAAATTTGTGAATACAAAGGCGTCGATCAAGGCAGCGAGCGCGCTCATCGTCTCCCCGTCCTCTTTCAACGGCAGCTGCAGATCTTGGCAGTGGGGGTTCTTCTCTTCAAAGGCCTTGAGAGCAAACCTGAGAACAAGTCTCCTGAGAAAATGAATTAACACCCCCCACACCAGTCACTCTCCCAGGTGAAATCCGCCATATGGTTGATCTCCTGCTGAGAGAGAGGCTTGATCACAGTGGGGGTTATCATAGAAACCAATGCACAAGTGCCTGTCCATTCCCCAGGCAGGAAGTCCCACAACAGAACAACACCACACATCCACCACAAATCAGACCTCATCTTACTTAATCGGGCCGCATCCTAACAATCAATAAAAAGTGTGAATTTACAAAACTGTGGATCCAGGTGGCCAATTGATCAGGAAAGTTTTTTATTTGGGCCCAAAGTTACCTTACTCTTATTTTGTGTGATGCAGGGTAGGGAAGGGAAGGGACGGTATCTTAGCAAATTTTCTCATTATCGGACTAGATGAACTTTTTGTCGGTCGTATCCAATTAATAATAATCTGTCCTAGTGGATCAGTCCCTGAGACATTTATACCCAAGGTCAAGACTGTAAAGGTCGCTACTGGTTTGCCCCACTCTCTCCACGGGGTGCTAGTTATATCATACAAGGTCAATAATACGGGATGTCGGTCCCTCGGGGTTACTGAGTGCATACTAACTCTTTCCAATTTGATCTTGTCCTTCCACCGCCAATTCCTAATCTTCGTCGGCTCCCAGTATCCCGGTTTCGAGTGGATAATCACTTGCCTCCAACGTCTTTTCCCCCAATGTGTAGTTCAATTCTAGGGCCCCTGCTGGCTTCACGGCCCTCTTTGTTACTCTTTCTCCTTGTATTGAAGGCATTCCAAAATAGATTCCTGTAACTGTAATCAGGGAGATCACCAGAGTCATGATTATAACCTTCTTTGACCAGACATACAGGATGTACATATTTCCCCCTTTGTTAAATGACTAATTTAACACCAAAACACAGTACCCACACACAACACCATACACAAACAAGCAGGTCGTCTCCTTCGTCGGAGAGGCCCCTGACCAGACCTGCAAACAAACCCTTATATAAATTAATCACAACTCTGCAAAAGATACCCGTGCCAAAGGGATGGACTACATAATTCCTGTATACATACTCCAGAGAAGGGACAAGTCGGCAATTGTCACCCAACATTGATATGATTCCCCAACCAATTGTTAATTTGTCTCACAAAAGTGTTAATGTCGATAAACCACATCACATAAAATCAGCGTTAAGTCAGCACACCAACATCATGCAATACACTATCAAGCTCCATCCTCCTGGGCGTCCTGTAAAATAATGTTATTTCAACAAATCAGTCTTTCAACAGTCTATAGACCGTTATTCATTGGTAACTAAAGGTCTATAGTCTCTTTCACGTGATCACATCGTTCACTACTCCTGTCAGCCAGCTCAGTAGTGCTCCATTTCTGCTTTTAATTAAGACGACACAAACATTAAACACAAAACATAAACAATTAACATGACATGACAATCGAGACTTCACAGACAATAACATTAACCTGGACCCAGGAGTGAATGTCCTCTCACATACACCACACAGACAAAACTGAACACAGCACACTTATTGGTTGAACCATAACACCTAAACCACTACAGACCAGGCTTCTATACAATGCATTAATTAAACGATCCTATTGTAAATCTCCCTGGCCCTTGCAATACCATAAACTCGGAAAACTCACACACGCCCGTCGTAAAGCTGCCCCCCCCCCCAGC
Source organism: Phyllopteryx taeniolatus (assembly GCF_024500385.1). Classification (NCBI taxonomy): domain Eukaryota; kingdom Metazoa; phylum Chordata; class Actinopteri; order Syngnathiformes; family Syngnathidae; genus Phyllopteryx; species Phyllopteryx taeniolatus. Next base: position 43,589,351 of record NC_084502.1, on the reverse strand, counting down.
TGAGGACCCCTGTGTCCTTTCATAAACCATTTGGTGCACCTTCACTTCAAGTGCTCTTTTAAGCACTCATCCATTTTCTGAGCCGCTTCTCCTCACTAGGGTCGCGGGCGTGCTGGAGCCTATCCCAGCTGTCATCGGGCAGGAGGCGGGGTACACCCTGAACTGGTTGCCAGCCAATCGCAGGGCACATAGGAACAAACAACCATTCGCACTCACAGTCATGCCTACGGGCAATTTAGAGTCTCCAATTCATGCATGTTTTTGGGATGTGGGAGGAAACCGGAGTGCCCGGAGAAAACCCACGCAGGCACGGGGAGAACATGCAAACTCCACACAGGCGGGGCCGGGGATTGAACCCCGCTCCTCAGAACTGTGAGGCTGACGCTCTAACCAGTTGGTCACCGTGCCACCCCCTCTCTAAGCAATATATATCAAATCCCATTCACCAGCTCAGATAGCAACTTGCACGTCATTTATTCAAACTCCGAAGCGTTTTCTTAGACCACAAACCTCCCGTACTGTTGTCAGGCTTTTATCCCAGGCACGCAGAGCCGCTCTGGTCCGCTCTGCTGACCCGGAAATAGAAAGTCACGATACCACTCTTGCTTGATCACATCCGTCCGGCACACGTCTTAATTTATCTATTATTTAATTTATCTTCCAGAATATCATATGCATACCTATTTATACATACAATATGTATGCCTTATTTATTTAGTTAATAAATATAATGGGTACCCTTTGAAGCGCTTTATACCTTTTTACATATATAGTCATATAATTTTATTCATCAAAGTTCTAAGGTTTGCTTTATATTGTGTACACAATTTATAAAACGTATCGCACCGAATATTTATACCATTCACACTTAGTCCACGTTTTTTTTTTTTCACAATAGAGGCCTGCGCAGGACATGTTTGGGACAAGTAGAATCACTTGTCCGATCTGATTACTCGTGGAAGCTCATACGTCGGAATATAATGGTTAACCAGCGCTTTGTCGACAGACGGCACGTTTTCTTTTGCACAAGGATAGCCTTTGGGCCATCCAGAAAAAGTGCCGACAATTATTAATAAGTACCTTACGCTTTGGACTGGGACTACCATTGCCGGTTCAGTCCATTACCACCACATAAATTCAGGCCTCGGCCCATCTCAGTGTGTTGCAATTCCCTCTTCATTGTAGGGCAAACACTGATATCTTGACATATATCACAAAAAACACAAAAATATTTTACCTTACGCAGAAGATAAGGGTGCCACCAAAAGCGCAGCTTCTTCAGCATTGACACATAACTTTCCTGTAGGTAACATCAGTCTCCTAGGTTCTCCTTGTCATCATACTCAGCACCTGTCTCTTGCCACTTACGCTTGTCTTCCTTCGGCGCCGCCTCCTGGAGGTCGCGCACCACATCAACTGTTACTGCAGGGAGAAAGTCAATTAACTGATCCCGTTTAACAACATATTTTCCTTCAGCATCCATTTATTAGCCTGCTACTTTTTTCAGCACCATTAATAAATAGTAACACTCTGACCTTCAGATAACTCTAGTGCCCCGCACCTGGCCAGCAGTTCTGCAGCTTGAGCGGAGGGTTTCATAACATCATTTATGGACCAAAGCATTGGGATTTCAGAATTTGGGTTTCCGCGATATCTTCTATGGCCTCTTGTTTACAAGTATACTACGGCACGTTAACAAAAGCAGTCGGGTTTACCTCGAATGTTACCGGAGTCACGGATGTACATAGACCCCCGTCTGCAGGACCCTCGGACCACAATGAGTCCGGCAGCGAGCTCAACAGCTGTGCGGCGTCCTCATGGTCCGAGAGTTCTCTGCCATGGAATCGCGCTAAAGTCACATGCTCCAACACCCCTCCGTCCACCATGGTACCTTGAATACAAAAACATTCAGTACTGGAAGAGTACAACACATTGGGTATTTGATCTTGTTGCCAATCATTTGCCAATTGGCATTTTCTCACCATGGGTCCCAGTTCTCAAGCTTTATGACCTAGTGCAAGTGAAAAAGTGTGGAAAAGATGTCAAACTCATCATAAACCACTCACTCTGCTCTGGCGTCAAGGTGGAGGCTGCTGCCACACCTTGCTTCCCTATGTAAATACTTTTACTTATTGAGCATCCCATTTTCCCCCTGGATTGGCTCAAAAGCTTCTCTGTAAACCAAATCGTCATTTTTATCATAAAACAGTGTGAGATGGAGAGGATCAATTGAAGGACGATAGGGGGCAAGAGAGTCGATCCAGGCCTTCCACCGCAGGAAGGCCGAGTAAACGCCGCCTCCCTCCTTTGTTTCAGGTTTTAGTCGGGCCCAATATATGTCAGCAGTTGCTTCCGGAAGTTCATGTTGTATCATGTTCCATCTGGAGGATAACTTCTTCCACAGTTCATCATGGTCCCATCGGGGACCCGTATCGTCAGTCCATCTGGGCTACAAAGGATGGTAGCCCTGGTCTTGACAAGCAGATCTCTGCCCATCAGGTTCACTGGAGCCCCTCTTTTCATGAAGACAAACTGATGTTCATGTGTCTGTCCAGCAATTTCAGTCTTTAATGGTGTCGTAATCGGCAGACTCATGGGCACCCCTGCACAGCTCATTCAGGTGGTTGTCTTCCCTTAGCGGGGTTCAGAGGCTCTGTCTTTCCTCCGTCCCCTGGCTCCGGGCTCATTGGGCATTCGGACCAGTCCTCATTGCAGTAGTACTGGCGAGATGGCTCTTGTTGCTGTGGAGCCTGCTGCGGATGCTGTTGCCGGGCCGCGCCCACCTCTCCCTCATGAAGCTTTGTAGCCTCCTCTTTGAGGTGGGGCCTCTCCGGGTTCCACTGGAGGTCATTGTTGAATCATTGGGTAAACAGTACATTGGCAATCCCAGTGTCCATACCGACCACAATTGAAGCACGCTTGGTCCGTTGGAGGTCGGCAAGGGCTTCCCCTGCCTCCGTTGGTGTCCTCTGTCACGACTCCCGCCTCGTCTCCTCGTTGACCCCTGCGCCATCCACATCTGTTTTTCTGCTTCCATTTTTATTTATTTATTTATTTATTTATTTATTTTTTTTAATGGCCACTTTACGGGCCTGGGCCAATTGTAGCTTCAAAAGTTGTTCCTGCATGTCCTTTACCTCATCTGATGATTTGTGTTTTCTGTCGACAAAAAGTTTCAAATGGTGTGACACATGACAATTAAAAAAGCTATCTCCCCCTTTCATGAGGTCAGGGTCTTTAATAAGTTCAGTCCTAACTTCAACCGGCAAGGTCTCAAGTAAAGCTATTCTATAAATAACATTTGCCTCTCTTAAACGGGAGGGATGTGATCCTCTCTTATCTGTCCAAATACTTATGCAATGTTCGAAGTGAGAACTGGGATCCATGAGAGGTTTGAAGTCCGGAAGCTTCGGCACCGTTGGGGAAGAGGACGGGAACATGTCACACAGGAAATACTATAGGAGCAAAAGGGGCAAATAAAATTTCAGGTTCGACATTATTCAGACCCGACCGTGTCAAAATATCATCCGATTGGTGAACCGAAATGCAACAGGCGCGTATCAATCTGACTATGTCACCACACGCCAGGCTCATGTTGTCCGTCAACTTTTTCAGCCCCTGGATCCAAATTACACCAACAGCAGCCAGTCTGGGCAGCCGTTTCTGTAAAAAACTCAAAAATCTTTAAAGACAATTTTTTGTACATTTACCCACCTTTTTGAATGCGGGCTCGTGCGGAATTGATAGGAGTTTTATTTCCCCTCTACAAATGGTCTGCCATTTGAGCCGCCCCTTGACCGGCGATGCCGGTTATAGTGACGTCACTGGGGCCGTTTTCGGAAAGGTCCGTAAATTGTATTTAGCGGGGGAATTTGTCGCTCTTTTTTTTTTTTTTTCTTCGCTGAACAGCTGCCATGGCAGGGCACACCAGACAAATCTCATACATTTTTCTACTCAATTTTTCATTCTCTTCTATTTTCTTATTCAAGTCTCTTTTCTCTCTCCACCCTGCAGCATCCAACTTTTCCTTCCTCTTTGTTTCCCTTTCAGAATAACCTCTCTGTTACGTGAAACAACTTACATTCCTTTTTTCCACTTTGCCCACACACTTCTTAATCCTGTTTGTTTCTTTTTCTGCCTTTCTCTTTCAATCCACAAATCCGACCCATATAACATTCATTACCTCGACACTCGACTGTCCAATTCACAACCCCGAGTTTTGGTGGCACACTCATCTTGTTCTAAATCGGTTTTTGGGGGTCCCAAAATCCCCAACGTCTACCGAAACGTTACAATTTGAAACCGCGTCCGATTTCAAGTCAGTCTACGACGGGACAAGTAGGTACCTTGTTACCCTACTTCCAGGATTTTCTCTGATCCTGGTCTGTCAGGTACCTTGTTACCCTGACGTCAGGTCCTCCGTTACCCTGACTTCTAATTATGCAATTTTAACAACACGTCTTATTAACTATTGACAACAAAACAACTGTACCACAAGTCTCCCAAATTTCGCAATTTCCAATGTGCAGAATTTGTGATATCATCAAACAGGCTTCTGCTCACCTTTTCTTATTTCGGTGCACCGGGGAGATTTGCAGTCCAACTGAATTCCTGTCTGCTCCTCTGTCTCTTTAACTAATGTCCTTTCAGGATCACGTCGGGGTCACCATTTAAAGGAACCTGTGTTTTAAAATCTCCTAACTCCCGTGGTTCCAAGCGTGTTCGTTTTCGTGAAAGAACTTCGTTCACAACAATGTATCAAAACCAACCAATTTATTCCTGACAGAGGAGTCTATACATTTGCAGAGCTCTGGGTTCGTAACTACCCCATCTTATCCTTAGCAGATAAAGTAGTCGAACTCCAACTATCTGATTCTACCCCAGACTTATACAATGTTTCAAACAGGCCAGTATGTAATCGCTGTCGTCTGATTGGTCCGTAATCTGACGTCATCGTTGTCCTGCAGAATGATGACCATTTGATCTGGCTCCAGACTTCTGCTCCAGGTGTCGCCTGCATTCAATGTTTATAGTGGCTCCCCGCAGTTCCTTTCTTCCTTGAGATGTGTCTCCAAATACCACCTGATGGGGGGGTTTTCCTGCAATAAAACCCCTACCCCCTTATCTGATTATACTGTAATACACATCCTCTTCCAAGCTAGTTAGACCCTGAAACTCTATATTATATTCTATTACATATAGAATTACATATTAGAATATAAAGTATTCTATATTCCCTTCACATCGATCAATCAGTTTCACCCATAGTGTAACATGTAACGATTCACCAAGGTCACAATTCAGTCACGATTTTTTTGGGGAGGGTTAAAAATGAAAAGAACCGATTGTGATTAAAAAAAAAGACTATTTATCTATTTATCTTAATTATACATGAATGAAAAAAACTAACCTAATAATAGTGTTCAGTCTGTGCTGTAAATCATAAATTAAATCACTAAATATGTTTAAAAAAACAAATAAAACAAACAAAATGGTTAAAAAATAGCAAAATAGTATTTAAAATATAACAAAAACTAAATGACACTGGAGTTTCGGGAACAAATTTACTGTCTGTGCCACAAACTGCAACTGTAAACATTGAGTTAACACAGTAACAGACTTCCTATCTGTGCTGCAAACCAGAAATGAAATAACAAAGGTAAAAACAAAAAACAACCTTTCTATTACTATCTCAAAGCAGTTACGACAGCCCAGCGCTCTCTTTGCAGCCATGTTAACAAGACTGTGCCCAAAGTACACAGTACACTGCACTGATTACACTACACCACAAGACTACACTACAGGTGTTATGGCGGTGTTATGGAATGCGCACAGTAGTAGTGAGTTGGAATAAAGTACCGGTGGCACACAGTTGTACTCACGTTATTGGACACAGCATTGAGGATGAAGATGGACTTTGACTGACTTTACGCCACTCCCTGCCCGGTGAGCAGATCAGACTAGCCGAGGCTAACGATGCATGGCTAACTACTATGTTAATCCACAACTTGGGCAGCAGGTTCAGCGCATTTTCCGTAGTCTCTGACCCACACAGATGTACACGGACAGTGTCGCCTTGTAGGCCGGACACTTTGCTGCTCCATAGACACCTGTAAGTAGTGAAGCGTGAAAGTGAGCGTAAACCGTCAGACGTATGGGCAGATTACTTTCAGCCAGCGAGGGCAATGCGGCCAAACCGTGAAAAGTAAAAGTCGCATGACAAGCAGTTGGAGGAGGATTGATGAAGAAATGTACAGTATCTTCAAGGGTTCCCCGAATAGCAGATGAAACGAAAGTATGCAATGTCGCTTCGTGTGTGATAAACATAAAAAATTAACATTCATTCATTCATCTTCCATACTGCTTATCCTCAATTGGGTCGCGGGGGTGCTGGAGCTTATCCCAGCTGACTCTGGGCAAGAGGCCGGGTACACCCTGAACTGGTTGCCAGCCAATCGCAGGGCACATAGAAAACAATTCACATTCACAATTTAGTATGGGGAGAGATATGTCTCAAAATTATTTGTAGGTGCTTTTCAAATCCACAAATATATCTGCGATTCACGCATGTTTTTCAAATCCACAAATATATCCGCGATTTACACCTGTTTTTCAAATCCACAAATATATTCGCGATTTAGACGTGTTTTTCAAATCCACAGATTATTTGCACGTGTTTTTCAATTTCACAATTATATCCGCGATTTACATGTGTTTTTTTAATGTTGTGTGTGCGTTTGTCATGACAAAAACACTGCCGCCTAGCGGATGGAGGGAGGGCCTTCCTACGTGTGAATCTTAACGCTGCGTTATGTTTGTCTAAAAAATAATTGCACGTGCCTGCTGATCCACAAACGCACCTCCAACAATTCACAAGAAAAAATTAATATTCACAAATCACGATAAATGCACACACAACACGAAAAAAAATGTAAATCGCGGATATATTTGTGAATTTGAAAAACACTTGCAAATAATTTGTGGATTTGATAAACACACGTGTAAATCGCGGATATATTTGTGGATTTGAAAAACACGTCCAAATAATTTTGAGCCATAGCGCTCCCCATAATTTAGAGTTTTCAATTAACCTACCATGCATGTTTTTGGGATGTGGGAGGAAATCGGAGTACATGGAGAAAACCCACGCAGGCACGGGGAAAACATGGAAACTCCACATAGGTGAGGCCGGATTTTAACCTAGGTCCTCAGAACTGTGAGGCAGATGTGCTAATGAGTCAACCACCATGCCGCCGATAGTCAACATAAGAATAAGAATTTACATTTTTTTTTATACTTTAACCTGATATACACTGAACAAAAATATAAACGCAACACAAAAGTCTAAAACTTTTTCTACATACACAAAAGGCCATTTCCCTCAAATATTGTTCAAACACCTGTCTAAATCTGTGTTACTGAGCATTTCTCCTTTGTTGAGATAATCCATCCCACCTCACAGGTGTGGCATATCAAGATGCTCACAAGCATGATTATTGCATAGGTGTGCCTTAGGCTGGCCGCAATAAAAGGCCACTCTGAAATGTGCAGGTGGTCTGGGAGGGGTCAGAAAACCAGTCAGTATCTGTTGTGACCACCATTTGCCTCACGTAGTGCAACACATCTCCTTCTCATAGAGTTGTTCATTGTGGCCTTTGGAATATTGGTCCACTCCTCTTCAACTCCTGTGCAAAGTTGCTGTATATTGGCAGAAACCCAAGTCAGTTATGACGACGAACTGCAGTCAGGACGTGACCCCGATGAGGACGGTGAGAATGCAGATGAGCTTCCCTGAGACGGTTTCTAACAGTTTGTGCAGAAATTATTTGGTTATGCAAACCAACTGTTGCAGCAGCTGTCCGGGTGTCTGGTCTCAGACGATCTTGGAGGTGAACATGCTGGATGTGGAGGTCTGAGGCTGGTGTGGATACACTTGATCTGCGGTTGTGAGGCCGGTTGGATGTACTGCCAAATTGTCTCTAACGCCTTTGGAGACGGCTTATGGTAGAGAAATTAACATTCAATTCACAGGCAACAGCTATGGTGGACATTCCTGCAGTCAGCATGCCAATTGCACACTCCCTCAGAACTTGCAACATCTGTGGCATTGTGCTGTGTGATAAAACTGCACATTTCAGAGTGGCCTTTTAAGTATGAAAAGTGACTTGATTGTTCCATTTTTTTGTTTGTCAAAGTGACTATAGATTTAGATTACATTGCCATTGGATAAGAGAGATTGCCATGTCCAGGTACTTTCATCATCATCATGTTCATTTTGGATCATAAACTGAGTTACAAACACCTCAACATTGTTTATATATATATATATATATATATATATATATATATAGTGCAACAATTGTTTTTGTTGAATGATTTTGAAAGCCTATAGTAAGTGAAGAAACAATATTTATTGGTCTCAAAGCAACAGAAGGTTGTTTGGTTTGCAATCTAAGCAGTTTGAAACATGACACACAACTGGGCTGTGTCCATTATGCATTTCTTTGTCACTTTGGGGGGGGGGTCTCACAACTTCAGGCACATATTGCAACATGTAGAATTAACTGTGTAGCACCAAACTTCATAGTTGCACACAATAGATTTGTAAGTAGGTACATACCAAGTTTCAGCCAAATCCGTCTAGTAGTTCCTGAGAAATAGCGTTACTGGTGAAATCTTGTAATTATATTACATAATTGCTGTTGCCATGGTGATCAATACTGAAATTTTGGAATGCTCTATATTTTTTAAATTACATTATTGTTTTGTTTATGTCCAAACATGAATAGCGTAGCTTGTTTTTATTATTTTTTTGTTGGTTTTTTTATTTTTTTATTTTTTTGGTCATTTTGAAAAATGGCGGCACGGTGGGCGACTGGTTAGAGCGTCAGCCTCACAGTTCTGAGGACCCGGGTTCAATCCCCGGCCCCGCCTGTGTGGAGTTTGCATGTTCTCCCCGTGCCTGCGTGGGTTTTCTCCGGGCACTCCGGTTTCCTCCCACATCCCAAAAACATGCATTAATTGGAGACTCTAAATTGCCCATAGGTGTGCATGTGAGTGCGAATGGTTGTTTGTTTGTATGTGCCCTGCGATTGGCTGGCAACCAGTTGGCTGGCTGGTTGGTTGATTGGCTGGCTGCCCGATGATCGCTGGGATAGGCTCCAGCACGCCCGGGACCCTAGTGAGGAGAAGCGGCTCAGAAAATGTTTTTATTTTTTGTTGTTTTTTTATTTTTTTTGGTCATTTTGAAAAATGCCGACACGGTGGACGACTGGTTAGAGCGTCAGCCTCACAGTTCTGAGGAGCGGGGTTCAATCCCTGGCCCCGCTTGTGTGGAGTTTGCATGTTCTCCCCGTGCCTGCGTGAGTTTTCTCCGGGCACGCCGGTTAAAAATAAAATAAAATAAAAATACAATTTAAAACCGCATACAGTGTCAGAAATATCATTTAAAAGTGGAAATGCTCTAAAAAGCATGAGAAAAAAGAGTTTTTAAACTGGATTTAAAAACAGTCACACTTGGGGCTGGCGTCACTTCATTTGGTAACTTATTCCATTTGTACACGAATGACTGCACCTCAACGCACCCGGCTGTCAAACTCCTGAAGTTTGCAGATGACACCACTGTCATCGGCCTCATCAAGGACGGTGATGAGTCTGCATATCGACAGGAAGTGGAGCGGCTGGAGCTGTGGTGCGGCCGACACAACCTGGAGCTGAACACGCTCAAGACTGTAGAGATTATCGTGGACTTCAGGAGGCATCCTTCGCCACAGCTGCCCCTCACGCTGTCCAGCTGCCTTGTGTCAACCGACCTTCAAGTTCTTGGGAATTACAGTCTCTCAGGACCTGAAGTGGGCGATCAACATTAACTCCGTCCTCAAAAAGGCCCAACAGAGGATGTACTTCCTGTGGCCTGCCACAGGAGCTGCTGAGGCAGTTCTACACAGCGGTCATCCAATCAGTCATGTGTTCTTCCATCACAGTCTGGTTTGGTGCTTCTACAAAAAAGGACAAACTCCGACTGCAACGGACAATCAAAACTGCTGAAAGGATTGTCGGTACCCCCCTACCCACCCTTGAGGACTTGCACACTGCCAGAACCAAGACAATAGTGTGCAAAATCCTCTCGGACCCTCCACATCCCAGTCACCAGCTCTTCCAGCTCCTTCCCTCAGGTAGGCGCTACCGATCAATGCAAACTAGAACTAGTAGACATTCCAACAGCTTCTTCCCTCTGGCATTCAACTTCTTAAACAGCTAACCTACAATTCCATTGCAACATGCTGCCAATTTTTTTGTCTGAGCTTGCTGTCATATTTTTTGTCAGGCTAATTATATATTACTCGTGCAATCACTGTAGTAGTCTCGCCATGCTGCACTATTTGCATATCTGTTTTTGACCAATACTGGCCACTCATGGCAGAGTAGCATCTGCTCCATTTGCACACTGATTGAGGAGTATCTGCAACATTTGCACAATCGACATTGTCCCAGATTATCGCACTGCTCGCTTGAAGTCTCGGTGCCCTTTGCACAATGGTCATTGCACCGGAATATTGCTATATTAGTCATTCGAACTGCTCTAAGTGCTAGAGGACTCTGCATCTTTTTGCACAATTGTCAAAAAAAAATTATAATTTGAACCGGCATTACCAGATAACTAGCAACCCTTTATCGCTCAGTGACTGTTTTTGTCAATGTCTTTATGTCTCAAAAGTGTTCTCTGTCAATTGACTGTCTGTTGTCGTACTAGAGCGGCTCCAATTACCGGACACAAATTCCTTGTGTTTTTTAGACATACTTGGCAAATAAAGATGATTCTGATTCTGTGCACCATAATAGCTAAATGCTGCTTCACCATGTTTGCTTTGGACTGCTTTGCTCCACTACTTGACCTGAGTCTGTTGATCTCAGAGCCCTACTGGGTTTATACCTACTATATATCTACTTGAGATAAAAGCATGGATGAGCTTCTCCTGGTCTACTTGGCACATGCAAGCCTTCACTCTGGATATGTTCTTCAGATGGTAGAAGGCAGTTTTAGTAATTGATTTGATCTGACTGTTGAAAGTCAGGTCAGAATCTATCAGTACACCAAGGTTTCGGACTTGGTCTTTGGTTTTTAAAGAGAGTGACTCCAGGTACTTAGTAACAGCAATCCTCTTTTCTTTATTGCCAAAAACAATTATATCAGTTTTGTTGTGGTTTAATTGAAGAAAATTTTGGCTCATGAAGTTATTTATCTGTTTTAGACAGTGACACAACACCTCAATTGAACTGTAGTCATCTGGATACATTGCTAGATATAACTGTGTGTCATCTGCACAGCTATGATAGTCCAAAATAAAGTTCTGAAGAATTTGACCCAAGGGTAGCATATACAGGCTAAACAGGAGGGGTACAAGAACTGACCCTTGAGGGACCCCATAGGTCATTGTCATTCGATGACATTGAACAATTACAGTGGTTACAAAATAACTCCTTTCCTCCAGGTAAGACCTGAACCATTTAAGGATTGTTCCATTTAGTCCTACCCACGTTTCCAACCTGTTCAGCAGTATATTATGATCTACTGTATCAGAAGCCGCACTGAGATCCAACAAGACCATAATTGACACCTTTCCTGAGTCAGTATTCAACCTTATATCGTTTATCACTTTGATAAGAACAGATTCTGTACTGTGATGAGTTCGAAAGCCTGATTGAAATTTGTCAAAAAGTCCATATAAGTTCAAGAAATTGCTGAGTTGATTTAAAATAACTTTCTCAACAATCTTGGCTATGAAAGGGAGATTTGAGATGGGTCTGTAGCTTGCTAACATGGAAGCATCCAGCGTTCTATATTTTAGAAGAGGCTTAATGGCAGCTACTTTAAGAGCTTTAGGAAACTCGCCTGACTGAAGTGAGCAATTGATTATTCGCTGCAAATCAGCGAGCACAGACTTCGCAATAGCTTTGAAAAAGTCAGATGGTAGTGAGTCAAGACAGCTCATTGATGCTTTCAGCTGCTGAACCGTTTTTTTCTACAGTTTTTTTTGGCCAACTGTATCAAATTCTGACATGGTAATAGAATTTTTCCTGGGTGGCTTCAGATGTAGTATCATGTTATCATTTTGCTGATTTGTGCTGATATTTTACCTAATATATTGTATCTTTTCACTAAAAAGCAAATTCATTGCATTTATCTACTGTTAGGAGTTCTGTAGGAATCTGATTTGGGGGGGCTGTGAGCTTGTCAACCACAGAAAACAGTGCGAGTATTGTTGAAGTTCTGACTGATGATTTCAGAAAAGTGTTGCTGTCTCACCCTGACTAACTCTTGATTAAAATTACAAAGACTGTCTGTAGAGTTCATAGTCAATTTGGAGTTTAGTTTTTCTCCACTTAAGTTCTGCTTTCCTACACTTTGATTTAGAAGTCTTTACCATAATTGTGCTCCTCCACAGTGTTCTAGGTCGCCTCAAGATTGTCTTAGTTTTAATAGGAGCGACAGCATTCATGACATTTAAGATTTTCCAGGGGAAATTATCCAAAAGTTCATCAACTGTCTCAGCATTCAGTTTGTGGCACAGCTATGGTCTCCATAAACTTAGTGGCGGTACTCTCATTTATCTACCTTTTCTTAATAGACATAGAGGTTGTCTGAACTTTTGGAAGAATCTATAATTAAAAAAATACACAAAAATGGCCAGAAATAGCCATATCCTTCATGTCAACTGATATAATTTCAACATCCTTAGAGATGACCAGGTCTAAGATATGACCTTGAGTGTGGGTTGGACTCTTAATATGTTGAGAGAGGTCAAATGTATCGCAGAGTTATTTAGATCTTTTTTTTCCCATGTTATGGTCAGCATGAATGTTAAAGTCCCCCGTTATGACAAAATAGTTGTAGTCAGTACAATAATGGACAGCAGTTCTAAAAAATCCTCCATGAATTTTCAATTGTATCTTGGAGGTGTATAAATTGTTAACACAATAACCTTTGGATCACCTTTAACTAAAAAACAGAGAGGCATAATTTTTACTTAAGTCCTTTAAATCACTATCTTAGAAAGAAATAAGATCAAAATCAAAACTAGCATGGCCAATTACATAAATGTGTGACGTTTTGTAGAGGTATGTTGAGGAATAGTGAGTAGTTGTACTGTTTTACTCTAATTTTAAGGCATTTTTGGACCAGATTTTTGAGAGGCAAATAACACAAAAGCATTCCCCAAAAAGGTCCGTGCCCACACACACACACAGACACACACACACAAATAAATTCTCTGGAACCCATCATCTGATTTTTTAAAATTCTTAGTTGAAGTGGCCCACCAAACCGGACTTTGCATTTTGACAACTTGTCATTTTTGGGAAATCTGAGCATACTGCCTAATGAAGCTGGAACTCATATTGGTTTACAATTAGCTTTTCTGCAAGCCAATACACACCATCAAGCTACAAAGTATCAGGAGCAAATCTGACTTAAACCACTGATTATCGCTGATGACGAGACACCTAAAAGTTACTATTCACGCTTCATTGGATCGCCCATTTTGTTGGGTACATAGTGCAAATACAAATGACGTTTTCGTCATTGTGCTAACAAGATACAGGTCTAACAGGTTATGACATCAATCAATAATTTTCACCCATAGTGAGGTGTTGGCCTCCTTTTTTGACATTTTGTTAGTATTTTAAGTGTAAATAGTTAAATAATTTAACGTCGTTAAATGTTGTCACCCTTTCTTGAAAGAGCTCTCACTATTATTATTATTATTACTATTATTATTATTATTATTATGCAGGCACAGTGGACGACTGGTTACCTCACAGTTGTGGGGACCGGTGTGCAAATCCCGGCCCCGCCTGTGTGGAGTTTGCATGTTCTCCCCGTGCCTGGGTGGGTTTTCTCCGGCGCGGCGGTTTCCTCCCACATCCCAAAAACATGTTTGGTAGGTTGATTGAAGACTCTAAATTGCCCCTAGGTGTGAACGTAAGTGCGAATGGTTGTTTATTTCTATGTGCCCTGAGATTGGCTGGCGACCGGTTCAGAATGTACCCCGCCTCCCGCCCGAAGATAGCTGGGATATGCTCCAGCAGCACGCGACCCTAGTGAGGAGAAGCGGTAAAGAAAATTGATGGATGGATGGATGGATATTATTATTATTATTATCATCATCAATCCAGCCATCTATTTGAAAAGATCTTGGCTTAGTTGTGGCATTTGCTGCAATAAGTTCCGTATTCGTATTAAACATCCAGTCACACCTCCTCTTAACTTGATGTGTTTCTGGCATATCTAAACATTAGATTTTTTTGGGGGGCGGGGTGGGGAGAACAGATTGTAATTAAAAATTACTGCACTATTTATTTAGGAGACTTAATTATACATGATTGTAAAAAATGTAAAAGTCTTCAGTGTGTGCTGTAAAAAATAAAAAAAATTCTCTAACAAAATAGCTACCATTTACCATATGAGAAGAACTCAATGACACTGTGGAGTTTCGGACACAGACTTGCTGTCTGTTCCACAAACTGCAACAATGTAAACATTGAGTTAACACCGTAACATACTTCCTATCTGTGCTGCAAGCCAGAAATTAAATAACAAAGGTAAAAACAAAACACAACTTTTCTCTTACTATCTCAAAGGAGTCAGGACAGCCCAGCGCACCCACACAGTCGCAAGCCCAAGTGACAGCACCTCCCAGACACATTGAACCAGTACTTTGCTCACTTTTATCTATGTAATAGGGAGCCCTGTACCCGGCCTGTACTGGCTATGGATGTAAACAGCCCATAGAGCTACATCAACAGCAGGTCAGATCCATCCTTCGCCAAATCGACAGCAGCAAGGCGGCAGGGCCTTGTTGAGTGTCTATGTGTCTCTTGTTGAGTACTGAAGGGATGTACAGACCAACTGCCAGAGGTATTTACTAATATCTTCAATCTCTCGCTCAAACAGGCTGTAGTTCCCACCTGGCTTAAATCCGCTACAATCATCCCACGACCCAAGAAAATGGTTGTGAACTGTCTTAATCACAGCCGTCTGGATGCTCTAACTCCCATCATTGCAAAATATTTTGACCGGCTCATCCTTCCCTACCTGAAGACTGCCATCCCTGCTGATCTTACATCAGTTTGAATATTATATCAACAGATCACACAGACAACACTTACGCATCTGGACAAGCCGAAAACCTATGGTAGGATGTTGTTTTTTACAATAAATACAATGCTCCCCAACAAACTGGTCCAGAAACTGAGCAAACTGGGCTTGGACAGCTCACTGTGCAGATTTTCTGAGCAATAGACCACAAACCATCAGGTTGCACCTCAACCACCCTAATCCTGAACACTGGAGTCCCACAGGGGTGTGTCCTCAGCCCTCTTGTCTACTCCCTCTTCACACACGACTGCTGATTTAGAGGGAGAATTGGTGCACATGCAGATTGCACAACAGTAGGGTGCCCACTATCTTGAACCGGGAGTTCCTCTATGGTCCCACCCCTCCACTACGTTAATTTCTATTGAGAATTTTGGGCATGAGCACGCACAAAAAAATCAGAACTCGATACATTTTCAAGTGATTTTCATGCAGTTTATTTTGTTACAAAGGAAATAATAAGTTGAAAAACCGTCTCCAGTTAGATGCATGAGACTCACATAT
Source organism: Phyllopteryx taeniolatus (assembly GCF_024500385.1). NCBI lineage: Eukaryota > Metazoa > Chordata > Actinopteri > Syngnathiformes > Syngnathidae > Phyllopteryx > Phyllopteryx taeniolatus. The sequence continues at coordinate 43,573,693 of NC_084502.1, read as the reverse complement.
ATTCAATATATTTTAAACACACACACACACATATTCATCGATCCATCCATTTTCCGTACCGCTTATCCTCACTCGGGTCGCGGGCGTGCTGGAGCTTATTTCAGCTAACTCTGGGCGAGGGGAAGGGTACACCCTGAACTGGTTGCCAGCCAATAAAGTATTGTTGGTTATTATTCTCTGTTAGTTTGCTGTGATCCATTTTATAGGTATGGAGCTCTTTTTTTTCTTTTTCTTTTTTAGAATGATATTCAGTAGCATGCAGTACATTCCTCTAGCTGTATTTTTATCCTGATTTGTATCCAAGGGCACCATACTGTAATGAGGGCCCATAACAGACAGAGCCTGAGGAAAAAGTGTTTGTAGTTTGTGGCATTGTGGTGGTTTGGACCCAAAGTGATGTTTTGGTCTGGCCTCTGTTTGCAACTAGACATATTTGGTTACCTCCACAATGTTTTTGTTGTGTACCGCTTGCTGTTAACTAAAAAAACATCCAACCAACCAACAGACAGCAATAAACAATCTCTCAAACAGTGACCTTCATATCTTGGGAATGGCCTACTGAAGCAACTTCAGTTTGCCCTTTCCAACTACAATACTGCAGTAATACTAAACTGAGTCCATGAGAACTGATCTCTGACGGACTAATTGCCATCCTTTAAGGCATGGCTGGATGAGTTTGGTGTGGGGGAATTTGACTGGCCTGTGGATCATAAGGCTTTTGTATCTGTACACCATATGCTAACACATGCTTCTTACTTAACTGGATAAGACTTAAACACAATGTCTGTGACTCCAGAACCTTTGTCAGCTTTTTGCTGCACCATGACATTGTCATTATTGTTGTTCTGTATGCTGCTATCAGCTTGCTGATTGGGACAAAAATTCATTTCATGTGGCATTCACTCTCATTGAGAAGGTCGTTCTCTGCAAAGGCAAAGTATGCAGATTGAAACTACTCTCAACTCTCGGGTAAAACAAAGACACATTTATCATTCCACAATTAAAAGAAAGAGGGACAGATAGTCAAAGATGAAGACAATGAATAGTTATTCTACACCATCAGTGCAGCTCAACCTTCAGCTGTCTCTGGGCAGAGATCCTGCAGCTGCCATTTTGAAGATAAAATCAATGACCAAAACATTTCATTTGAGCGATGTAGCTCAGACTTGGGTGTGTCATCTGCTCTTAATTGTCGCGCTTGCAGCATTCTCCTTTGCTCTCATGTGGTTGGTGTGCTTTTTTTTTTTGTTTTTGTTTTTTTTGTCCTGTTCGGCTGTTAGGTCAACCAGAATGGAAGCTCTGTATCCCTTTTATGTCGGAACAGTTTTACTGTGTCACAGTGGAGTTTTCAAGCTTCCACTGTGGTTTCTTAGTATTATAATTGAAGTTTATTGAGAATCAGAGTCGAACAGAACAAAGTTTCTCGAGGGGAGCGAGAAATGAAGACAAAAGACAAAGCACTAATTGTAAACAGGATGAGAAAAGTAAGTCATTACATTATCGACAACAATGAAACATTAAATGAGTGTTGCATGGGGCTGGAGTGCTACACCCTGTGAGGGAAGGACAGGACAAGCTAGAACAAGACAAGAACAGGAGAAGAAGCATGCAGGACAAGGGTCGTGAACCCGGCTGTACAACTGAAGTGTGGTGGGCTTGATGATGTAAATTATAAAATTCTATAGGACGACAGTGTGAGTGAGGGGATACACAATCAATTTGCATATTCGTGAGTTATTTGTTGCAATAAGTGAGTGGCCCCACAACCAGTGAAAGAGTGCCTGCGGACACATGCAAGTTAATTGACACCGTTTTACATGCACAAAGACTGATAGAAGTGTCCTGTAATTGCTGTGCCCGCACCGTGGAGGCTGAGGACCCCACCCAATCAATCAAGGGGCGGGCCTAGGGGGTCCACCCGAGAGCAGCCCGGTGGACGGGACACGTCCCACAACGAGGGACCCAGGGCGGTCCGCCGGCCCCAACGGGGCACCCCGACAACTGGCCACCCGGTGGGGGCCGCAGGAACCCAATGTAGATTTCATTCTAAACGTATTGTTACAAATCTGTATCCAGTAGCTACAGTCAGCGGACATGGAAAAGTCTTATTCCCATTTGATAATTGGTAAGTGCATTGATTTAGTACATAAAATGAATTCATAAACTTTTGAGAGATTTATTTTACTTTGCGGGAGGAGCTTCACTATTTGCTTGACAGCAGTTCGAGGGTGCTCTGGAGTGTTGGTATTCTTTTTTTTTTTTTTTTTTTTTTTTTTTTTTTTTTTTAATGCTGCTTTTAATTTATTGTATTGAAGAAAGTTTCCGTCTGTTATTTGGAATTCTTGGAACAGTTCAACAGTGTCCGAAAAACATTACTGTAAAATAGTTGTTCCAAAAAAGCTGGGACAGGTGGCAAAAAAGACTGAGAAAGTTGAGGAATGCTCATCAAATTGGGAACAGGTGGGTGCCATGATTGGGTATGAAAGGAGCTTCCCTGAATCGCTCAGTCATTCACAAGCAAAGATGGAGCGAGGTTCACCTCTTTGTGTACAAGTGTGTGAGAAAATAGTCGAACAGTTTAAGGACAATGTTCCTCAACGTAAAACTGCAAGGAATTTAGGGATTTCATCATCTACGGTCCATAATATGATCAAAAGGTTAAGAGAATCTGGAGAAATCACTGCATGTAAGCGGCAAGGCCCAAAACCAACATTGAATGCTCGTGAGCTTCGATCCCTGCATCAAAAACCGACATCAATGTGTAAAGGATATCACCACAGGGCTCAGGAACACACAGAAAGCCAATGTCAGTAAATACAGTTCGGCGCTACACCCGTAAGTGCAACTTGAAACTCTACTGTGCAAAGCAAAAGCCATTTATCAACAACACCCAGAAACGCCGCTGGCTTCTCTGGGCCCGAGCTCATCTAAGATGGACTGATGCAAAGTGGAAAAGTGTTCTGTGGTCCGACGAGTCCACATTTCAAATTGTTTTTGGAAATTGTGGACGTCGTGTCCTCCGGGCCAAAGAGGAAAATAACCATCCGGACTGTTATGGACACAAAGTTCAAAAGCCGGCATCTGTGATGGTATGGGGCTGTGTTAGTGCCAATTGTATTGGTAACTTACTCATCTGTGAAGGCACCATTCATGCTGAAACGTACATACAGGTTTTGGAGAAACATATGCTGCCATCCAAGAAACGTCTTTTTCATGGACGACAATGCCAAACCACATTCTGCACGTGTTACAACAGTGTGGCTTCGTAGTAAAAGAGTGCGGGTACTAGACAGGCCTGCCTGAAGTCCAGGCTCCCATTGAAAATGTGTGACGCTATATGAAGCGTAAAATACGACAAGGGAGACCCCGGACTGTTGAACAGCTGAAGCTATACATCAAGCAAGAATGGGAAAGAATTCCACCTACAAAGCTTCAACAATTAGTGTCCTCAGTTCCCTCCTCTTTACTTTTCTGAAGAGCAGAAAGACTAATTCTATTTTTTTAATTTTTTGAATACAAAATTATTACATCAGAAATGGTTTGAAACCATTTAAACGTGGGTTTAAATCGAATCATTGAAAATAAATAATTTATTTGAGGTAAGGTTTGCATTTTTATTGGTGCTATTCTTCCCAGTAGTGATATAGGCAAGTTATTCCAGCGTTTTAAATCAGCTGAGATTTTTTCCAGAAGTGGTGTGTAATTTAGATTGGTTAGCTCTCTGAGTTGTGACGAAATATTAATCCCGAAATACTTAATGTTTCCTATAGGAAGAGGATAATCTGGGGTTTGATCTGCAGGAGTCCATGAGTTTGCTGTTATTGGGAGTGTTGTTAATTTTGTCCAGTTGATAGAGTAGTCTGATATTTGTGAAAATGTTTTAATGAGATTGAAGACTGCCTGAAGAGAATACTTGGATTCCTGTAAGTAAAGAAGAATATCATCAGCATTCAGATTGATTTTGTGTTCTGTCACTAGTGAGCAGATACCTTTTAATATTAGCATTCTGACGTATAGCGGCAGCAAGAGTTTCGATGAATATTGCAAATAGCATTGGTGAGAGTGGACATCCTTGTCTGGTTTCTCTTTGTAATGTAAATTTTTGTGAAGTAATCCTATTCGTGGTGGCTGTCGCTTTCGGCGAATTGTATTATGTTGTTATCTTCTTTTCCTTTCGGCTTGTCCCTTTAGGGGTCGCCACAGCGCGTCATTCTTTTCCATGTAAGCCTATCTCCTGCATCCTCCTCTCGAACACCAACTGCCTTCATGTCTTCCCTCACGACATCCATCAACCTTCTCTTTGGTCTTCCTCTACCTCTCTTGCCTGGCAGCTCCATCCTCATCATCCTTCTACCAATATACTCACTATTTCTCCTCTGGACGTGTCCAAATCATCAAAGTCTGCTCTCTCTAACTTTGTCTCCAAAACATCGAACATCGACTGTCCCTCTGATGAGCTCATTTCTAATTTTATCCAACCTGGTCACTCATAGAGCGAACCTCAACATCTTAATTTCCACCACCTCCAGCTATGCTTCCTGTTGTCTCTTCAGTGCCACTGTCTCTAATCCGTACATCATGGCTGGCCTCACCACTGTTTTATAAACCTTCATCCTAGCAGAGACTCTTCTGTCACATAACACAATTGACACCTTCCTCCACCCGTTCCAACCTGCTTGGACCCGTTTCTTCACTTCCTGACCACACTCACTATTGCTCTGGACGGTTGACCCCAAGTATTTAAAGTCCTCCACCCTTGCTATCTCTTCTCCCTGTAGCCTCACTCTTCCCTCACCACCCCTCTCATTCATGCACATATATTCTGTTTTACTTCGGCTAATCGTCACTCCTCTGCTTTCCAGTGCATGCCTCCATCTTTCTAAATGTTCCTCCACCTGCACCCTGTTTTCACTGCAGATCACAATGTCATCTGCAAACATCATGGTCCATGGGGATTCCAGTCTAACCTCATCTGTCAGCCTATCCATCACCACTGCAAACAGGAAGGGGCTCAAGGCTGATCCCTGATGCAGTCCCACCTCCACCTTAAATTCGTCTGTCACACCTACAGCACACCTCACCACTGTTCTGCTGCCCTCGTACATGTCCTGTATTATTCTAACATACTTCTGTGCCACTCCAGACTTCCGCATGCACTACCACAATTCCTCTCTGGGTACTCTGTCATAGGCTTTGTCTAGATCTACAAAGACACAATGTAGCTCCTTCTGACCTTCTCTGTACTTTTCCATCAACATCCTCAAGGCAAATAATGCATCTGTGGTACTCTTTCTATGCATGAAACCATACTGTTGCTCGCAAATACTCACTTCTGTCCTGAGTCTAGCCTCCACTACTCTTTCCCATAACTTCATTGTGTGGCTCATCAACTTTATTCCTCTGTAGTTCCCACAGCTCTGCACATCACCCTTATTCTTACAAATGGGCACCAGCACACTTTCCCTCCATTCCTCAGGCATCTTCTCACGCTCTAGAATTCTATTGAACAAGCTGGTCAAAAACTCCACAGCCACCTCTCCTAGATGCTTCCATACCTCCACAGGAATGTCATCAGGACCAACTTCCTTTCCATTTTTCATCCTCTTTAATGCCTTTCTAACTTCCCCATTACTAATCATTGCCACGTCCTGGTCCACCACACTTGCCTCTTCTACTCTCCCATCTCTCTCATTTTCCTCCTTCATCAACTCCTCGAAGTATTCTAGATAGCGCACTGCTGGCACCAATTAACATATTTCCATCTCTATTCTTAATCACCCTAACCTGCTGCACATCATTCCCATCTCTATCTCTCTGTCTGGCCACTCTGTATAGATCCTTTTCTCCTTCTTTAGTGTCCAACCTGCCATACATGTCATCATATGCCTCTTGTTTGGCCTTTGCCCTGTGTCGCATCTCAATGTATTCCTTTCGCCTCTCCTCTGTCCTCTCAGTGTCCCACAAGATGTACTCCACCTGCATGCTTCTACCTCCGCTCTTGTAGGTCACCCTATGTTCGTGCCTCTTCTGGAAAAAAGTGTTCATTACATCCATTTGCATCCTTTTTGCAAAGTCTACCACCAATTGTCTGTCTAAGTTCCTTTCCTGGATGCTGTACTTAACCATCACTTCTTCATCACCCCTATTTCCTTCACCAACATGTCCATTAAAATCTGCACCAATTACGACTCTCTCTCTGTCTGGGATGCTCAGAACTACTTCGTCTAGCTCCTTTCAGAATTTCTCTTTCACCTCTAGGTCACATCCAACCTGTGGGGCATAGCCACTCATCACATATACATATACATAACAACCTCAATTTCAATGGCTAATAATTTGACCTTTAATTGTTTATCTCCTTGACTGTTCCGAGAAATAGAGGTGCTAGTATTGGCCAGAAATGTTTCATGAATTCGACGGGGATTCTGTCCGGGCCAGGCGCTCGTCCCGATTGTATATTTTTTCATGCGTTATGTAATTCTGTGATGGTTAAAGGAACATCAAGGCTGTCTTTAATTTGTGTATTTAATTGAGGACTGTTTAGATCCTTAATAAAAGTTTAAATTTCTTTTTGGTCTGGGTTGTTCGAAGATGCGTATAAGCTGCTATCATAATTGTAAAAAAAAATCATTTATTTCTTATGGTGACTGTGTACAGTTGCCGTTTGAATCTTGAATGGCTGTAATTAAGGACTTATATAACGCTGAAGTTGGTTCGCAAGGAATTTTCCTGATTTATTACTGTTTTAGTTAGTGTATCTTAACTGTTGTTGTAGAAAACCTGTTCTTTTGGATAACGTCGAATTGATCTTTTGTCGTTTGAAGTTGGTTTCTAAGCGTATCTGTATGATATGATTCGACCTCTCAATACAGCTTTCCCGGTTTCCCACAACAGAGATGGGGATATGGTTGGGGAGTCGTTGAATTTCAAAAACCCATCCCATTCCTTCCTCATGAAAGAATCAAAATCCGCGTCCTTCAATAGGGACGTGTTGAAGCGCCATGTTGCTGGGGATCCCAAACTTCATTAAACTTTTAGATTGAGAGAAATTGGTGCATGGTCGCTGATGATGATTGGATGTATTTGGGGGGTAATTCTTTGAGCTGACGAATTGTTTGAAAGAAAAAAATCTATTCATGAGATCGAGCGGTGAACCGACAAGAAAAATGTGTATTCTCCTGATGTACGTTTTTTCAGCCTCCACGTCAACAAGACCAAAGTCATCCATATACTGCTCTGATATATTGGGGCATTGTGGCTGATAGCTATTTTTGAGATTTGGGCGTTCTATTAGAGGATTTAGCGTAAGGTTAAAATCACCTACCATGATAATTGTAGAATTGACTGACAAGTTTAACAAGTGTGAAAAGAGCATACGAATAGAGCATGTGAAAAAAGGCTGGATCATCTTTATTTGGAGCGTATACATTGACGATTGTGTAAAGCTTGTTAAATATGTGGTTGGTGTGTCGAACTACAAGCGTATATCTTCTGAGTAATTTTACAATATTAACTGCACTTCCTGTTGTTAAAAGCTAATGAAATGGGAAGCAATGTGATAAATCTAAACATGCAACCTGAGTTCATTGTTAATTGTGGCAATTACAAAAAAATCTTAAGGAGACGTTTCCTGGATCTAATTTCAAAGTTATGTTGGGTTCCCAAAATCGCAATCAAGTAAATACAAGATACAAGTAAAGAAAGACACAGACATGCTGAACAATTGTGTCCATGGACATTGAAAGACATGGAGGCCATTTTCTATACAAGGACTGAAGAAACTATTTTTGTGGCAAGGACAGTCTTACAAAGTGCACAAACAAGTACAAAAAAAATAGGCATGCACACACAGTTTGGCAAACACACTGCATCGATCCAAACAATTTATCTGACAAAGTCTTGGGAGACACCCCTTTATCAGTCAAGAGGAATGCACCTGAATCTTAATTTGTCATGTCACCCAAACAAATCTATTCTTTTATTTTTGTGGGACTGGTTTTTCCATCATGACTGCCCATCCATCCATCTTCTTCCACTTATCTGGGGTCAAGTTGCAGGGGGTAGCAGCCAAAGCAGGGAAGCTCAGACTTCACTTTCCTCAGGCATTCTCTCCATCTCTTCTAGGAATAGTCTCTTCCGTGTGTCCTGGGTCTTTCTTCCTGGTGGGACGTGCTCACCTCACCGTCGAGGCATCCTAATATGCCCGACTCTTCTTGATGCGGAGGGGCACTAGCTCAACTCCATAACCCTCCTTGCTCACTCGATCTCAGAGGGAGACACCCTTTAGTCACTGTGTGATTTTGGTAACATAAATCGAGCAGTAAATTGAGAGGTTTGCCTTTCGACTGAAGTCTCTCTTCACGACCGACCGATACAGTGTCCACGTCACTGCAGATGCTGCACCGATGCCTCTGTCAATCTCTTCCTCCATTCTACTACAAACCCCAATTTCAATTTCACTGTGAGGCTGACGCTCTAACCAATCGGCCACGTGCCACGGGTGCTAACTTACTGTAATTAAATTACTTTATTTCAATTAAATTACTAAATACTTTTAATGCCATGCTTACTATAACTTTTTCACTGTCCCGGCTATATGGAAGGGTGTTGTCCAGAGTTTTGAGTCCATTTGACCCCCACCCCCCACCCCTGCCCAACACCACCCACGCTGCATTGCTTGAACGCGGCATGCTCCTCTTGTACCTTCTTCAGGTGCTCGATCAAATTTGTGTTGAAGCTTTAAGATGACGTTCCCCACGACGTACTTCAGTTGTGCACAGACTGCAAATAACTTACGTGGTGTTCGTCTGAGACACCGCAAAACAGTCCCACACCGACGACATGTTTTCTCTCCGACAAGATTGAAAAAACTTTATTGGCCGTCAGATAGTTACAGTACTGCGCAACAAGAGACGTGACAAGGCTAAAAATAAACTAGCTTTTGGATTCATACGCGACGAAGACGCGGATTTAAAGGTCTTGTGCGGAGCCGGACATATCTATCAGAATCCTTGGAAAGAGGCTCCTGGCCGGTAACGCTGCACCCTGGTTTAATAGCCCAGCCGTTGGTGCTCTCACTCTCAACCTGGTGTATGGTGGTTACCTGAGTTCGAACCCTAAGCAGGACTGCACCGAATAAGGAGCTATCATTGAGGCTTATCAATTACATTTGTTTATCAAAAACTCCAGTTTCTTATTTTATTCATGGGGAAAGTATTTATTGTGTTCACAGAAAGTAAGGTAAAATAAAACCTCACTCAGAGAGGAGAATTTACTGTACCTCAATTTAAAAATCTTGCTCTTGAATGAATCACTTAACACAAAAATGATTATAAACTGTTATTTCTAAATAAGCACTTTCAAAATCCTCTGCCCTCTTAAGCCCATGCCATTTCCCAAAGTGACAGAAAAACATTATACAACCTGCCATACCAGTGATGATGAACATTTTAAGCACACAGAATATGTTCAAAAATAATATATTTTACACTTTATGTTGGGAAATTACTTGGTCAAACATTGTTTTGTAATACAAAGTCATTCACAAGAGCCACAAAAACGCAAAAATGTAACGCAGCACATACTGTATGCGGTAAAGATACAGCTGCCTGTGATTATGCACATGGCCAGCAGATGGTTTCGTGTGCAATGAAGCAACAAGAAATGAACCATTACTCGAACCAATGGCTGAAGTGTCACAATGCTTCATGAAACTTCAGCTTGCCATCACTATTGGCAAATAAAGATGATTCTGATATATATGTGTGTCTGTTTAAGTAATTATAATGTTTATAATATAATAGGAATAATCCACTTTATTTTCTATAAAGAATTTGAATAATATAGTAATCACTATACATCTCTTTGGAAAATAACATTTATTATTCCTGGCACGAAGAACATTTGGACAGCTTGAAAGTCACACCACAAGTGACTATGGCCGGAAGATCATTATTCATCATACAACACACAGTAATGGTTTCAAAAAAAACAAAAACAAAAAAAACGCCCACTAAACACACACTTATTTACAATGTTGGGAGAAACAAAGCGATGTAAAACGTTTAGCTCCAACATTGCTTCTTAATTTTCCATTTGTAAATATATTTACAAACGGGCACCGCAAAGGATGCTGGGAGTAGCAAGGCTTTCACCGTCGTTCCAACATATATCCATCCATCCATCCATTTTCTGAGCCGCTTCTCCTCACTAGGGTTGCGGGCGTGCTGGAACCTATCCCAGCGATCTTCGGCGAGAGGAAGGGTACACCCTGAACTGGTCGCCAACGAGTCGCAGGGCACATAGAAACAAACAACCATTTGCACTCACATTCACACCTACGGGAAATTTAGAGTCTTCAGCGTCAATTCATAATTATTTTAGTAAGTTTTAACTTAATTTACCATTTGAAAATACAGGAGTAAGAAACGATGCTGACTCGTCTCTCTCAAACTGAAGAAGTGCAGGTGCAAAGGTAGACCTAATTAAATACATCTCTGGAGAGTTAATCTAACACCATATGAGCCACTCTGAAATAACCCCTACTATGGACACCATTTAAATCTGAAAAATTGTTAAATGTTGAAATTACACCTTGGGAGTTAAAATCACCTCACAAGAATGTAACACTCCAAGTTTTGCTGTACAGTAATTCCTAATTTTTGGTTTGCAAAATGACAACATTATAGTTTTCATTTGGGATATTTGCTAAAATGAAAAAAAAGAAGCTTCCGCTTCAGACTCCATTAGACCAACAGGTCTAACAAGATCATTGCTACTGACACAGAGTACACACTCCACATTTCATGTGACATTGAAGAGCCTTCGATGAAACGACATCCTTGTGCACTTCAAATTTGTCCGTGGTTTCCTCACGCCAGCTCTCCTGCAGTGACACCATTCTCGACATAAGCTCCAAAAGGAGGGTGATTCCTTTATTTAAAAAGGAGTCGAATTGATCCAAACAATTACAAATCGGTCTCAATTTTAAGTAACTATTTTCAAAAGAGCCCATGAAAAGTGGCGACAAAACATTAATTTCACAATTTTAGTCATATTTTTCATTTATTTTAATATTTTTCATATGTATAACTCTATTCCCCTTCTGCTGCCATTACCCTGTTTGTCAGAATGTATACACCTTAACACAGTACTGTACAGTCAGTACGGAAAGTATTCAGTATTCAGGCCCCATGAAATGGTCAGACCCTTTGCTCAGTATTTAGTAGAAGCACCCTTTTGAGCTATTACAGCCATGAGTCTTTTTGGGAATGATGCAACAGGTTTTTCACACCTGAATTTGGGGATGCTCTGCCATTCCTCCTTGCAGATCCTGTCCAGTTCTGTCAGGTTGGATGGTGAACGTTGGTGGACAGTCATTTTCAGGTCTTTCCAGAGATGCTCAATTGGGTTTAAGTCAGGGCTCTGACTGGGCCATTCAAGAACAGTCACAGAGTTGTTCTGAAGCCACTCCTTCGTTATTTTAGCTGCCTGCTTAGGGTCATTGTCTTTTTTGAAGGTGAACCTTTGGCCCAGTTTGAGGTTCTGAGCACTCTGGAGAAGGTTTTCGTCCAGGATGTCGCTGTACTTGGCCGCATTCATCTTTTCTTCGATTGCAACCAGTCTCCCTGTCCCTGCAGCTTTGAAAAACACCCCCACAGCATGATGCTGCCACCACCATGCTTCACTGTTGGGACTGTATTGGACAGGTGATGAGCAGTGCCTCGTTTTCTACACACTTGCCACTTAGAATTAAGGCCAACAATTTCTATCTTGGTCTCATCAGACCAGAGAATCTTATTTCCCACCATCTTGGAGTCCTTCAAGTGTTTTTTTTAGCAAACTCCATGCGGGCTTTCATGTGTCTTGCACTGAGGAGAGGTTTCCAACGGACCACTCTGCCATAACGCCCCGACTGGTGGAGGGCTGCAGTGATGGTTGACTTTCTAGAACGTTCTCCCATCTCCCGACTGCATCTCTGGAGCTCAGCCACAGTGATATTTGGGTTCTTCTTTACCTCTCTCACCAAGGCTCTCCTCCCCCAATTGCTTAGTTTGACAGGACGGCCAGCTCTAGGAAAGGTTCTGATTGTCCCAAACGTCTTACATTTCAGGATTATGGAGGCCACTGTGCTCTTAGGAACCTTAAGTGCAGCAGAATCTTTTTTGTAACCTTGGCCAGATCTGTGCCTTGCCACAATTCTGTCTTTGAGCTCTTCAGGCAGTTCCTTTAACCTAATGATTCTCATTTGCACTGACATGCACTGTGAGCTGTAAGGTCTTATATAGACAGGTGTATGGCTTTCCTAATCAAGTCCAATCAGTATAATCAAACACAGCTGGACTCCAATGAAGCTGTAGAACCATCTTAAGGATGATAGGAAGAAATGGACAGCACCCGAGTTAAATATATGAGTGTCACAGCAAAGGGTCGGAATACTTCTGGCTCTGTGATATTGCAGTTTTTCTTTTTTAATAAATCAGCCAAAATTTTAACAATTACATGTTTTTTTCTGTCAATATGGGGTGCTGCGTGTACATTAATGAAGAAAATTGAACTAAAATGATTTTGACAAATGGCTGCAATATAACAAAGTGAAAAATTTAAGGATGTCTGAAAACTTTGCGTACCCACTGTACATGTGATTACTAATATGTATTATTGTACATACAGTAGCTTCCATCTGTCCATTTTCTGTACCACTTATTCACACTCGGGTCACAGGCGTGCTGGAGCCTATCCCAGCTGACTCCGGTTGAGAGGTGGGGTACACCCTGTACTGGTCATCAGCCAATCACAGGGCACATATAAACAAACAACCATTTGCACTAACATTGACACCTACGGGCAATTTAGAGTCTTCAATTAACCTACCATTCATGTTTTTGGGATGTGGGAGGAAACCGGAATACCCAGAGAAAACCCACGTAGGCTTGGGGAGAACATGCAAACGCCACACAGGCGAGGCCTGATTTGAACCCAGGTCATCAGAACTGTGAGGAGGATGTGCTAACCTGTCGTCCACCGTGCCGCTGTACATAGCTTTTACTTCAATATTTGAATTTTATCATTTTAATGTTACATTGCGGTGACACGGTGGCCGACTGGTTAGAGCGTCAGCCTCACAGTTCTGAGGACCCGGGTACAATCCCCGGCCCCGCCTGTGTGGAGTTTGCATGTTCTCCCCGTACCTACGTGGGTTTTCTCCGAACACTCCGGTTTCTTCCCACATCCCAAAAACATGCACGGTAGGTGAATTGGAGACTCTAAATTGCTCGTAGGCATGACTCTGAGTGCGAATGGTTGTTTGTTTCTATGTGCCCTGCGATTGGCTGGCAACCAGTTCAGGGTGTACCCCGCCTCCTGCCCGATGACAGCTGGGATAGGCTCCAGCACGCCCGCGACCCTAGTGAGGAGAAGCGGCTCAGAAAATGGATGGATGGATGTTACATTGCTCATTTGCTGTAACACTCTGATTGGCTGGCAACCAGTTCAGGGTGTACCCCGCCTCCTGCCCGTTGATAGGGGGATAGGCTCCAGCACTCCCGCGACCCTTGTGAGGATAAGCGGCTCAGAAATTGGATGGATGGATGGATGATGTATGTTTTTTTTTTATGTACTGAAGACCACAATGGAAATAAGTCCTCTGGCTTTATTATCATTTTATCCTCGGTGATGATACTTGACTGTATCTCGGGAAGTGCTCATGTGCTCCTTTCTGTGTTATCCGAAATAAATTCAAATCAAATCAAAAGGCGAGTTCAGCCACACCAGAAAACCAAGATCATTGTAAGCAGCAAAGTGCGCGATTTGCTGAAATGTGTTGCAAAAAACGTCCGTTCGTCGAGCAGCCTGTCAATCCCTATCATGTCACGCTTTTCAGCGCTTGTTTAGTATTCCAAATGCCTGTGTGAATGTGAACCGGACCAGAAGTAACAGGCAACAAAGAACCCTTTGCCGGGGAACGTGACCTCAGAATTTGAACTCAAAACAATGTCTTTATTAAAAAGAGAGAGAATTCTTACCATCTCGCCTGTGGTGATTTGCTTAGATGCTACTTTTAAAGAAGAAAATATCATCAAGCATGCAATGATGCTCAAGGTGGAGCTAGATATCAATCATAAGATTCATCAGATTGCACTCAGAACAAAAAGTGGGGGGGTTCTGCAATCAGTCTTTATTTATGTGTGGCCAACTGTAAGTCACTAATTTTTACAATTTTAATTGCATGTGAATGGCATTGTAGTGTCGCAGATGTAACCCCCAATCAATAATGCCATCTTGTGTCACATGAGCTTATACAACAAAAAATGTTTCTAGGTACAACGCATCATCCAGATGGCCACTGCCAAATCGTACAAATACAGCATATACCATTGATTTTCAAATGGTTGATGGGGACCCAAAAGTGGGTCGTGGACAGCTAGTAAAAAAAATTAGGTCTTTCTATTCAAATTTTTCCTTTCCTGTAAAGAAGCATGGAACATAGTATGAAAGTTAAAGCTATTTTTACACAAAAACATCTTTATTTCTCTTAACTTCTATAAAAAAAAAATTAAAAAAAAGTGGGTAGCGACTTTGTAAAAATTGGAAAATGCAGGTCCCATGGTGACAACATTGGAGAACCACTGTGCTATATATGTCACGATATTTAATCGTATAGTATTGGACTGGACCCAAAAGCAGACTGAGGTGGAGGCAATAGGGGAGAATGTTTTATTAAGAAGTAGCTTCAGGTTAGTATTTCCAATGCGTGAGGGTGGTCTGAAGGAGTACTGGTGGAGACAGGCTTGAGCAGAGATACATGAAATGTCAGATGGGTCTTGAGAGAGAGGGGAAGGTTCAACTGTACTGAGGTCTCATTGATGACTTTAGTGATAGGAAAGGGACCAATGAAGCATAGAGTGATCTTACGGGTTTCAGTTTGGAGTGGGAGGTCACGGGAGGAGAGCCAAACCATCTGACCCACCTTGTATACTGGTGTGGGAGAGCGATGAAGATCCGCCAGCCGCTTATTTCTTTCGGCTGAACGAGCTAGGGCAGCCCTGACGTCCTTCCAAACCGATTGAACTGGTCGAAGGTGCTCCCTCACTGCGGGAACCGCCACCATGTGCTCCTGTTCCTTAAATGGAGGAGGTTGGAAACCATAGCATGCCATGAAGGGGGCCATACCTATGGCTGAGCTGGTGAGGGAGTTGTGGGCGTATTCCACCCATGGGAGAAAGGTGCTCCACGAGGCGGGATTACTTGCAGCCACACAGCGAAGAGCGGACTCGAGATTTTGATTCACCCGCTCTGTCTGGTCGTTTGATTGTGTGTAGTATCCTGAGGACAGACTGGCTGCTGTGCCCACCGCTTTAAAGAACTCCTTCTACACCTGTGAGAAGAACTGAGGTCCTCGGTCCGATACGATGTCAATGGGGATGTCGTGGACTCTGACTACTTGAAGGACGAGCACGTTCGTGGTTTCGAAAGCAGAGGGTAACTTGGGAAGGAGTATGTAATGGACATACTTGGAGAAACGATCAATGATAGTAAGAATGACGGTGTTACCTTCAGAAGGGGGTAGGCCAGTAACGAAGTCCAAGGCAATATGGGACCAACGGCGGCTTGGGATGGGTAGGGGCACAGCAGACCAGCTGGAGGCTGATGCGAAGCTTTTCCTCTGGCACAGACGGAGCAGGCTAGGACGAACTCTCAGGTGTCTTTTACCAGGCTGGGCCACCAGACGTTTTGTTGGATAAATTGGATGGTACGGGTGATTCCAGGATGACAGGTAAGTTTGGAGTTGTGGGTCCACTGAAGTACTTCAGAACATATAGAATTGGGCACAAAGAGCTGGTCTGGCGGTCCGGTCTTGAGATCCGGTTGGGTTCTCTGAGCCATTTTCACCACTTGTTCTATCTCCCACATGGCAGCCCCAACAAAGCAGGAGGAAGGAAGGATGGGTTCCGGTTCTACCGGGCTGGAGGTGGGTGAATACAGGCAAGAGAGGGCGTTAGGCTTGCCGTTACGTGAACTAGGGTGGAAGAAGATGCTGAATTTGAAACGACTGAGAAATAGGGCCCAACGAGCTTGCTGGGGTATAAGACGCTTTGCGGAACAGAGATAGGTGAGTTTCTTGTGGTCGGTCCATATGCTAAATGGAGAAACGGTCCCCTCCAGCCAGTGCCTCCATTCCTCCAGAACCCAAACAATAGCCAGCAGCTCACGATTTCCGATGTCATAATTCTGTTCAGACGGAGAAAGGTAACGGAAAAAGAAGGCACAGGGATGTAGTCTTTTGGATTTGGGGTACTTTTGGGAGAGGACGGCCAAAGCACCAGTGTCAGATGCGTCAAGCTCCTCAACGAACTGGAAGGATGGGTTGGGGTGTCTTAGGATGGGGCACTGGTGAATAGTTCCTTCAGGTGCTCGAAGGGTTGGGATGCGGCAGGGGTCCACTGGAATGGAGAGCTGGTGGAGGTGAGACTGGTGAGAGGAACGGCCACTTTGCTGTAATCCCGGATGAATTGAAGGTCGAAGTTAGCAAAACCCAGAAAACATTGAGAGAGAGAGATGGCGAGATCCTTACTGAAAACAAGTGAGAGGTTGTGATATTCTTCTGGGACACGGGAGAGATCGACTGGAGTAACTGGTGCCTGAGGTTTGCTGGAGGTCAGGACGGCCGAAAGAAGACAGGGGGAGTGACAGAAGTGACTCCAACCAGTGATTGACACCCTGAACTGGTTGCTAGCCAATTGCAGGGCACATACAAACAAACAACCATTCGCACTCACATTCACACCTACGGGCAATTTAGAGTCTCCAATTCATGCATGTTTTTGGGATGTGGGAGGAAACCGGAGTGCCCGGAGAAAACCCACGCAGGCACGGGGAGAACATGCAAACTCCACACAGGCAGGGCCGGGGATTGAATTGTGTGTGTGTGTGTGTGTGACAGTCTGATGAATAAAACTGTCTTTGAGTCGGCTAGTCCTGGGGACTAGGGGACCTATGTATTGTGTTTTACAATAACTAGCTATATAATTTCATATGTGGCTAAGCATGAAGAATCTTTGTGCTTTCACAATAATACAGTATACAGTGTGCGTATGTACTTATGACTAAAAAAGTGAAGCGTGGAGAGTTTCTGTGGCTGAAATGCATGAATGTAGTCAATGAATGGAGTCAACAGCCTTTCAAATATCCCCACTGTCTCCTTTATTTGTCTGTTTGTTATTATAATATAGCTACAATGGCTAGGGTAATTCACGTCTTCCTTGACAATCACATGTTGTTTGTGGTTTCATAACATAATACAGCACAGTTGCC